>NW_028292577.1:5494682-5794682 GCF_029948245.1 Actinia tenebrosa | reverse complement strand
ACTAAGTGTTGGTCAACCACTGGTTGGTCATTGGCCAACAGTAAGCCAACTATTGACTGACATATGTCACCTGGTCATAAATTATTACATGATTACCATACATCGTAATTATATTGCCACTTTTAGTGTTCAGTCATACTTTCATCGAACGAACATGCCACATTAACAAAACTGTTATATATTGATATCTATAATACAGCACAACTGAAGACTACATACCATCTTGTACACACTTGAAGTCAGCATCAGATGCATTGAACAGTGCTAATGCATTGCAAGCATCTGTCCATGCTGTATGGAATAATGCATTAGGTATTGCTGCATCAGTAGCATGTCCTATTAGTTCGTTACGGATTTTTTTAAGATCATCTAAAGCTTTACTTTCAGGACTGGAAGGCAGCACAAATTGCAAAGATGAATATCGCAGCACTGAGGTGAGAAGTGAGAAGTCCCAGTCGCTTGTGTTTCCTGAATTGAACTTTGTTTTTTCATCTTTGAACTTGAATTTCAGTTTGGATGGTTGTATTTTTTTCATTTCTGCTGCATCATGTGGTGTGTCATTCCAAGGGGGTGGTACTGTACCAGGTCTAACACGCTGGTAAACGTTTGGCCACTGTGTCTTGAAATACTCTCGTAACTTTTGGTTCCCAACACGGAACAACAGAAGAGTCAAGCTGAAGTAATTATCTCTGCAAAACACCAAATTGCAAAAAAAAAACAAATTACATTTACAGTCTGAAAAAGGGACTTCCCGCACCGTTTGAAATGAGTTTTATGATTGGTCAAAAAAATACATACTGTAGGATTATTATAAAATAACAATAGATTCAGGTCTTCCAAATAACTTAAAACTAAAATAAGACCTAACCTATCACAAAAGAGGTGCTTTACTATGGGGCAATCAAAATGCAGTTTCCGAATGCTGCAGTTTAATTACTGTGAAAAAAGGATGACAAGTTGATCCAACTCTTCCTCACAGATGCCTCGTTTTAACACCAAAACCAGAATATGCGTATAGTAAAATTTGCAAATACATATGAATTTAATAAATATAATATACTCATAATATATTTTACTTTGAGAAGGCAGAGTCTGTGATTGCCTAGTCTCTTGAGCCAGACGCTCATGACTAAGCCTTAAATCGATGCCTAGGTCATATTGGAAATCAGAACTTAATTTTTGCGGAGGGATGAAATTCACCCACCTTTCTTCTTGGCTATCCATGATACATCAAGGGTTAATACAAGATCTAAAAGAGTAAACAGAAAAAATCTGTCACATTTTTCTCCTGACATACATCGTTATAACAACCCCATATGACATGTTCATTAAACAATGTATTATAGCGTGATCTCTGATGTCACATGACGTCTCAGTCCCAAAGTCACAAAAGTTTTGCAATTACGGCAGTTGTGAAATTCAGACAGAGGACATGAGTATGACTCATGGAAGTGGAAGTGCAAGGAAGTGTGTGAAATACATGTGAAAAGTATGTGAAGATTATTTTTCTACATGTAAAATAGGATGTGAAAATTTCCATGCGAAATTTTATATTAGTGTGAAATAGCATGTCAAACATTTTGAAATATTTCACATGTGCATGGGGATTAATTGTCAGCCTTCACCTGGGAAAAAGCATGTGAAAAGTGAAAAAGAAATTTTACTGCATTGCATGCATGAGAGTAAATCATATAAACTTTTGGCAAGACCATGTGAAAGGGTGTTTGAAATTCATGTGAAACAACACTGAGCCAATCAAAAAAATGTGAAATGCATTTAATGCCCATGTGAGAATTACATGCACGCTAAAGATTTCACATACGCACGTGAATTATATGCTGATCGAGCCACATCAAAAACATGTGAAATGCATTATCTGCATATTGTGAAAAGTGGGTGCAGTTCTGGACTACCACATGTTGTACTAACAGAGTGTGACTGGTATAGAGTTTCAACCATATTTGGATATCCATTTCACCAAGTTGTACGCGAGATTTTTGATCTGTGTATTTTAATAATATTATATACCCTTCGACTTTTAGTCCTAAACCTCGTCTATAAACCTACTCAAATGAGCGAAGAAGGGTTCCAATCCAAAATATGCCATTAGAAAGGTAGTAGATCATCTTGAAATATCGGTCGTGAACATAAAAACGGTTTCAAACATTATCGATAACAGCGAAAGTGAAAGGGAAAGTCATCAGTGATAACAAAGCCAAGCATGTATGGTAAGGAAATCCAGAAGCTCCTGTTTGAAAATCAAGTTTGTTTGCTGCAAAATAAGCTAACCAAGTTCCGAAGTTCGGCGGAAAGTTTAGAATCGATTACGAAATTTGAATAAGTCTTTTTGTCAAGAGCTTCGTAATCACTCATGTTTGAAGCATTTTCTTTACTATCTTCTTCCATCATTTCCGGCTTTGAATTTAAAAAACTTCTAAATAACTTTGCATTTCTTAATATAACTTAGACTTACCTATGTTACCAGATGGGTAATCTGCATGGAGTGCAAAATTAGAGCGAGAAAATCGAGGAAAACTCGACAGTACAACAACCCTTGACAATACAATCTTTCACGACGCTACCAAGGAAACTATGAATAGATGTGGCACACCTTGATCACGTGATAACACACCTGCTGATTGGATAATGTCGGCTACCTTTCAACTTCGAACGCGGAAGCAAACAAATCACTAGAAAATAAAACTTTCCCAGGTTTTAAGAGAAGGATAGAATTTTCGAATGAACAAGTTTTCACGAAAATCGCATTTAACTCACAGCCGCTAGTCAGCGTTGATGGTTTTGCTTTACTGCTCTTTTTCTCCATTTTTTAACCTAAGTTTTGAAATCGCGCTTTATATAGTGGAGTAAGTTCAAAAAATTTGAAGGAAATTTATATGACTTAATATAACTTAGACTTACCTATGTTACCAGATGGGTAATCTGCATGGAGTGCAAAATTAGAGCGAGAAAATCGAGGAAAACAGTACAACAACTCTTGACAATCTTCGGAGACGCTCTACAAGGAGAAACTGCGTCTGGGTTAGCTTCGCGCGTCAATTCTTCGCGTCTGAATAGCAATCTCGTACCCAGAGCCCACGTTCCTCTTGGTCAGTAACGAGAAGCGAGAGGCCTGGTTGTAACCGATTTTTTGAGCATTCCTATTGGTCCGGGGAAAAACAATAGGAAGAGTCGTTCCGGAAGTAAAATGTCTAACGACTCGAATCAGGAAATAAGTGGATTTTTCAAGCATTAAATTGGCTTGGATCGAACTCTAAATTTGCTAGAATGTGGTACAATAATCAATCTTTCGCATACCCGAAGTAGATGAGAAGGAGACTGGAATTTAAGCATATTTTCACGAGGATTAGTGCGAGTCGAGTTCGCGGCCGATCGCCCTTGCATTTGTCATGATGATTTGAACTCAAAAAAACGTGTTAAAAACTCACAAAATAGCACAAGCAATTAGAACCCGGGGGGGGGGGGGGGGGGGGGAAATTTACTAAATAAACTATAAGAAGGCAAAGGATAAATAATTTAACTACTATATTCAAGCTAAAAATTTAAAAGGTCAAAAATTGAGTACCGTTTGTTCGAAGCAATTTGAATCCCTGAAGATCTCTGAAGATCAAAGGTAACCCAAACATCGATCAATCTCGAACCCAGAGCCCTTATTTCTTACTGCGCATGCTCGACGAAATAATTGGGCTCCAATCTCGTACCCAGAGCCTTCGTTTCTTCTGGCCTGCGGTGAAGAACTAGGGATCTGGCATAATCCATATTTTGGCGCATGCGCAATTTTCGGAAAGTGAGATATAAACGATCAAAATAAGCGAAGTAAAAATTAAATCGAACTCAAAATCAAATTAAAAATTATAGCACGAATTAAAAATTGGGGGAAAAAATATTTTTAATTTTTGGCAAGTATTTGAACGCATGCGCTGTTATACCGGAAGTCCAAGAAATCCTGGTCTCAAAATATGGATTATGCCAGAGCCCTAGTTCTTCGCCGCAGGCCAGAAGAAACGCAGGCTCTGGGTACGAGATTGATTGGGCTCTGGAAAACTCCAAACCGGAAGACCCAGATTCTGGGTTTCTCGCACATGCGCATTATGACAGACTAAGTAAATTCAAAATGGCGGACGATGTTCAACGAGCATGTGAATTCGCGCTTGGAAAATTAGGTTTTGAAGATGGTTTTCAGTTAAATTAACTCCAAAAATATCTATTGGATGGACATCAATATGATTTCTATTACAAAACCGGCAAAACTTCGAAAAATCCGGCCCTACAGGCTTTTTTGGTATACTTAAGTCGAGACTCCATCTTGTTTACTTTCACTAGTACTGTAAGTTTTACTTCCGGTATCTTCCTTTGTTCTCGAGAACCAATCACAGCACAGGAAATATTGGAGTTTTCCAGAGCCCAATTATTTCATCGAGCATGCGCAGTAAGAAATAAGGGCTCTGGGTACGAGATTGGACATCGATCAGCTTACCTGTGATCAAGGCATCCGCAGTTGAAATTTCCGGTCCGAAATTCAAGGTCCGGAAGCTATAACGCACCTGCTCTCTTTTAAGGTGGCTTGATTGGATAATTTCGGCGCGCTACCTTTCAACTTCGAAGCGCAATTACGCGGACGCAAACAAATCATTAGAAAATAAAACTTTCCCAGGTATTAAGAGAAGGAAGTTTTGACGAAAATCGCTTTTTTTTTTTTTTTGCTTTACTGCTCTTGTTCTCCATTTTTTGACCTAAGTTTTGAAATCGCGCTTTATATAGTGGAGTAAATATGATTTGCTCAAAGTTCAGAAAATTTGAAGGAAATTTATATGGGCGTTTGCGAGATATTTGACGTTAAAGCTTTTAGACATAATAATCTTGCAAAAACCAAACATTTTTGTAACCTCATCGAAAAACAGTTAATTTACTTATTTGGAGATCCTTTTTTGACTTAAATATGTTGTTAAATCCCTGTAGAATAATGACAAGAAAATTAAAAGAAATAGAGCCATTCGATTTTTCAAAATATCCGATAGACTTGAGGTCACTATGAGCCGTATTTTGCAGCTAATGTATTATAATACTAACATAAATGTAGCTTAAAAACTGCCCGATGAATCTTATTCTAATTTTCGCAAAATTAACCACAATATATTAGCATCATAATACCAAAGTTTCATTTTGATTGAATCATTTTAACGCTTTCAAAATTCGACCTAAAATGAGAGTAAAAATCCTTAAAACGGGCTAAATTAGAAAAATAACCACACAGAGCGAAAGAAGTGCTATTACTCAATGATCTGGTAAAATTTCGAGGCTTTATTTCACGTTTCAATGATTTTATTGAAAATTTTGATGAATCTCCATACATTTCCTTATAACAGGACACCACAGAAACCAAGCTTGGGCTACCTGTGACTCAACTAAACTACGAAGTCATGGGCTTCCTGTGTCTTAGTTACCAGTCCTACACCGTTTACGCAGTCCGTAGTAGTCTGGGTCAAGTAAGATTGAACCAAGTCAAAACGAAAAAACTTTACAGGAAAAAAATACGATTTTTCTTTCCAAAAAATGCAATATTAACCTAAATTTGTACTCTGCTACAATGCCATTACCGTCCAGAGGTTCAAGACATAATGAGGTAACTAAATTGTTAAGGATTTTTGCCATTTTTTTGTTAAAATTTACTCCACTTCGCGAGATTGTGAATCAACTTTCTTTCAAAATGTCTGCAGATGATTTTTGTTTTGTTTTGTTTTTACCAGGTTATAGAACCAATGCAGGTTGATATTGCTCCTGAAGTCGATCAACAAGCTGCAGAAGATAATTTTATAATTGAAGCGGCTACAATTGTAAGTATTACAACAAAAAATAGATCACAACACTACTGTACATATAAAAACTTACCATTTTTATTTCAAATATTGTAAGCTTAATAGGGTTTTATTTCAATCATATCCATGTTTCAAGAGATATTTTTTTGATGGTGTAGTTCTAGAAAAAGTGTAATTCCCTCTTCGAGAGAAGGCAATCAACTACATAATATACCCTCCTCAGACCCTCCCCACCCCTTGGAAATCTCTATCCCACTCCATGGGGGAGGTATGGATATTTTCTGGTACTACACAATATTCCCTCCTCAGGCCCTCCCCACCCCTTGGAAATCTCTATCCCACTCCATGGGGGAGGTATGGATATTTTCTGGTACTACACAATATACCCTCCTCAGGCCCTCCCCACCCCTTGGAAATCTCTCTCCCACTCCATGGGGGAGGTATGGATATTTTATGTTACTACATAATATACCCTCCTCAGGCCCTCCTCATTCCTTTGATATTCCAATTGAATGACAGAGATATTCTTTTGTATTTTTTTAGGATCTTGATGTATATGCATCCAACTACATTGGTCTTACAAAGCTAAGCCGACTTATGTTTGTAGCTAAACATTGCCCAGCACTTGAAATAGATGCTCTAAGGTATATTAATTACATATGGTTTTTTATCTACAGGGACCTCTTGTACCAAGGGTGGATAGCTCTGTCCAATGGATAAAAGCTTACCCAGTGGATAAATAATTTCTTCGATAACTGCATTGACAACCACACACACCAAAAATTAGCTCTTTCTCATATAATTATTTATTTAGTTTCAACTTTCTTTTCACTATTCATTAATATTACTCCTGTTGTAGGCACTAAAAAAACGTTGAAACGCTCACTGGGTTGTTGAAACTATTTCTGTATTTAACTTGAATCAGTAAAAGTACAATAAGAAGAATAAGTTCACAGTAAGGTAATTTGATCGAATGAATCGAGTGAGTCGAGTGAGTCGAGTGAGTCGAGTGAGTCGAGTGAGGTTTCTAAACAAAAACAAACAAAATATTACAAAACTAATATTAATATAAGGAAAATAATGCACTAGTTACATACCTGACGGTTAAAAGTCCTACATGAATTTATGATATGAAAAAATAAACGAAAAATACTACGGATGATTTTGCACGTGTAAAACAAAACTCGAAAGTAAAAAACTACCGCGCAGGCCTGGGTCTGATTTATCTTTTCTGGTAATTTATGTTAATTCGTTGTTACACCTGTGAATACTTGTAAATATTTATGTGTATGTGAATCAATAAAAATGTTTAAAAATGTTGACTTATCCACTGGATAAGGATTTATCCGTTAGATACATGTAGCACCGTATCCACGCTTCATACAACTGGGCCCAGGACAACGTCATGCAAGTACCACAATGGAATTTAAAAGCATTGATTTTTGCAGAGGAAAAACAAGAGATGCAGTAAAACCAAAACCCTTTAGAGACACAGGAGAGAACTAACAACTACTCCCACATTATGAAGTAAAATAGAAGCAGAAATCATATAATCCTTTGTCCTTTTGTCTGATTGCAGGATTGCTCTTAACTATGTTAAACACACTTTCAATGTTCAACTGTATCAAGAAATTATCCAAAGGTTGGCAGATGCATGGTGAGTGAAACACTATGAGGATATATGCATATGAATTAGTAATATTGTAGCAGAAACAGTCACAGTATTTTACTCGAGTAAGCGCATCTCTGGTGTGGATCTTATTCAAGGGCGGCACTTATTTAAAAGTCTCATGCCAGGTACCAAAAGATGTTGGATAACGATGTGACTACAGGAGATTTGTTTGCTGTATTAATAAGAGTGGGGCAACTGAACTCATTTTAAGGGCACAGACTAAGACAAAGTGGATCCACTTGCGTTAGATATAATTTTGGACATTCCGCAACAGTCGTGACATCGACACCGAGTGAAGAGTTGTTGAAAACCTGCAGAAAGGTATTGACAAGGCAGTTATGAAATCCAACACTCAGGTAGTTCAGGAGGTTAGCAATTACAGTGCAATTTTATCATCTTATGGAAATACTCAAACAAGTGCCTCACCGGAGCTGGGGCGCTTATTCGAGGGTGGCACATATTCAAGGGTGGCGCTCATTCAAAGATGGCACTTATTTGAGGGTGGCACTTATTCGAGGGTGGCACTTATTCAAGTAAATACAGTAAGCGGAGATAGTAGTTGAACGTTGTTGTAGTAGTAATGTCATGCTTGTACTTGACTAGTAATAGGCATGGAGACGTAGAGCCTCCTACAGTAGAGACGACATGGGTAGAGACAACAAGCAAAAAGGCAGCACTAAAGGTATCTCATTATTCTAATTCACAAGTTTTCCTATATTTCTTTATGATCATTCAATTCAGATTTTCCCTTCTTATTTATTGCATTTTTTTCCTAGAGAAAAATTGTAGTCTGTCATAGTAGATAAAGGAGCATGGTATGGGGGGGTTATTCCAGTAATATTTGCATGCCATTGTATTATTCTTTTAATAATAATAATAATAATAGTAATAATAATGGGGGTTCTTATATAGAGCATTAATCTTCTGAAAAACCTGCTAAACCTGAAATTTGGCTTGGCATTTGGCCATTGGCAAGCCACTATTTTGAGCCCTGGATTTGTAAGTTCTCTTCTGACAAGAAGTTTTCTTAGATTCCATTTTCTTCTGCTTTTACAAAAATTATAGTCATGTAAATTTATATCAATCACAAGTCACTGATGTAGCGAGTAAAATGTATGATATTTTTAGATCTGTAAAGTTTCAGCTGAATTGAACTTATTATTTTTGTCCAAGTAACTCTGTAATTCTCTGAAAATTATCTAGATACATGTGAGTTAATTGTAAAATTAATTGATTATTTTTAATTTTAATTTTAGCTTGAAAAACTGGACACTGACTTAAAGAATTGCAAAACCAACTCCATCAAGGAAAGTGTAAGGTAGGCAAAGTTATTTCTTTAATTCTTTAAAAATTTTATATTGGAATAACTTGTCTGTTCAAAATCCTTTAGTGCTCTGATTTAGAACAGAACAGAGGTTGTTTCAGGGTTTGATCTGTGAGTTACAGTGTAGCCTTGCCCTGACTTAGTTCAACCCAGAGGTTGTTTCAGGGTTTGATCTGTGAGTTAGCCTTGCCCTGACTTTGATCAGCCCAGAGGTTGTTTCAGGGTTCTATCTGTGAGTTAGCCATGCCCTGACTTAGATCAGCCCAGAGGTTGTTTCAGGGTTCTATCTGTGAATTAGCCATGCCCTGACTTAGATCAGCCCAGAGGTTGTTTCAAGGTTCTATCTGTGAGTTAGCCATGCCCTGACTTAGATCAGCCCAGAGGTTGCTTCAGGGTTCAATCTGTGAGTTAGCCATGCCCTGACTTAGATCAGCCCAGAGGTTCAGGGTTCGATCTGTAAGTTAGCCGTGCCTTGACTTAGATCAGCCCAGAGGTTGTTTCAGGGTTCAATCTGTGAGTTAGCCATGCCCTGACTTAGATCAGCCCAGAGGTTGTTTCAGGGTTCCATCTTTGAGTTAGCCATGCCCTGACTTAGATCAGCCCAGAGTTGGTTTCAGGGTTCGATCTGTGAGTTAGCAGTGCCCTGACTTAGATCAGCCCAGAGGTTGTTTCAGGGTTTGATCTGTGACAGTTAGGCATGCCCTGATTTAGAACAGAACAGAGGTTGTTTCAGGTTTGATCTGTGAGTTAAACATGCCCAGACTTAGATCAGCCCAGAGATTGTTTCAGGGTTCAATCTGTGAGTTAGCCATGCCCAGACTTAGATCAGCCCAGAGATTGTTTCAGGGTTCAATCTGTGACAGTTAGCCACGCCCTGACTTAGATCAGCCTAGAGGTTGTTATAAAATTGAATGTCAAAACCCCCAGTGATAAAATCAAAAACTGTTTTTGTTTCAGGCGTGGTCATGATGACTTGGGTGACCATTATTTTGAGTGTGGAGACCTCAAGTAAGTCAATATGAGTTAAGTTTGGAAAAGTGTGAAAAACAAATCATAAAACAGTGCACATGCCCTTACCAATGATTTCAAGCATGTTATCTGGATTAAAGGGAAGCCATTTCAATGTTACGGCATGTCATTCAGTGTATGTGCTGTAAGTCAGTACCATATGTTTCCCATTCATACGTTAACCATTCTTATGGGTACAGCAAATGAGTCCACCTCTCTTACCAAAACAACTCTATGGTGGTTCATTCTTAGCTGTGCAAAATACTTTTTTTAAATATCTGTCTCTGACTGTTGTCTATATAATGTCTTTCAGCAATGCTTTAAAATGTTACTCAAGAGCAAGGGACTACTGCACAAGTGCTAAACATGTAGTCAACATGTGCTGGAATGTTATTAAAGTAGGTTGGACACTATAGGCTATAGATTATTGACCATATATGTAGATCATAGGCTATTGAGGCTATGCACCATCACAAGATGGCAGCCATGACAGGAGGCACAATGAAAAAGTCCTTCTTCCCCTGGAAAACTAAATTCTTTCTCATGTAAATCAGATTAGACCAGAATCAATTGTTCCTCTCTCCTGTCATGGCTGCCATCATGTGATGGTACAAAGCCGGTATATAACAATTAAAACAGCAGCCTGAATGATCTATGAGTCAATAGCCCATGAGGCAAAAGGCCAAATTTAACCATGATTAATGGTGTCATAGAGGTTAACCTCATAAAGTACACTAGTTTTATCCTAATGAACTTATTTTTCCATTCTTATTTTTTATTTTAACGTACGATGTTATATTTTTTGCATATATTTTTATGTTTAATTATTTCAACATTTCATGAGGTGGTCACCTTGTATGGGTCTCGTTTCCCATTCGTGACTTTCCTTTCTAGGTAACTATTAGTTTTTTTCTATTCAACGCTACAGTATTCGTAATATTAGTTCCCAATGAAGCTGTTAAAGCAATGTATGTCAAGCTTAAAGTTTCCCCACTCCCTTGTCCTCCATGCCACAAATGTTTTCTGGAATACTTCCATAGATTTATACAATGTTCTTCTATCAATAGAAATAGGTACTCCTCCTTTGTACCCCCTCCCCTGTTCCCCTTTTCCCTATTATTACTGTAAATAAAACTTCACTCCTTATTATTTCAGGTCAGTATTCATATGGGTAACTGGGCACATGTTTTAAATTATGTCAACAAGGCAGAAAACACTACAGAACTAACAGAGGTAAACTAACAGTACTTGACCATTTTCCTCAGTATACTTATTAGAGGTGTGTCTAACAGATTGCCATCTTCGTTATTAATCATGATTATTGTTATTATTATGATTATTAGGCAGTCATGATCTTTGAGATCATCATTATTATCATTGTCAACATCATTACCGTTGACATCATTATGATATAAATCACTAGCATCAGCAAAAGATCTTTATAATCACCAGCATCCTTTACACTACTGTCATCGTTATAATCATCATCCATCTCCATCACCATCATTAATTTTATCATCATTGTCATCATCAATATATGTCATTACCATCATCGTCAGTATCATCATCGCCATCATTTGATGTATCACCATCATTGTCATCATAATAATAATCACCATCAACATCACAATCATCACCATCGCTATCACCACCATTATCATCCATCATCATCAGCACCACCAGCACCATCATCATC
The DNA here is from genome assembly GCF_029948245.1 of Actinia tenebrosa. Classification (NCBI taxonomy): domain Eukaryota; kingdom Metazoa; phylum Cnidaria; class Anthozoa; order Actiniaria; family Actiniidae; genus Actinia; species Actinia tenebrosa. The sequence goes on along the minus strand of NW_028292577.1, from coordinate 5,783,148 downwards.
ATCATGGACATCATCATCATCTCCATCACCATCATCATCACCATCATCACCAACATCACCATCATCATCATCACCATCACTATCATCACCATCATCATCACCATCATCACCAACATCACCATCATCATCACCATCATCACCATCACTATCATCACCATCATCACCATCACTATTATCACCATCATCACCATCATCACCATCACTATCATCACCATCATCACCATCACTATCATCACCAACATCACCATCATCACCAACATCACCATCACCATCCTCACATAAGATCTAGTCTGAGGCGGGGCTCAAACCCAAACCACAGTGGTGAGAGGAGAGCAGTAAACCACTACTCTACCCATGACATCATTATTGCCATCATCATAATATCATTGTCATCAATATTGTTTTATTTTTGTTTTAGAAGGACAAAGGACGCAATACCAATATTTTAACCAAACTAAAGTGTGCAGCAGGTAATTTGACACTAAGAATTATAATACCTTGATAAATAAGTAGATGTAATTGGACTCCATGCTGTCCAATAAAGAAATAATTGGACGAGGAAAATTCTGAGGACTGACAAAATTGGATGAGGCCGTAGGCCAAGTCTAATTTGGCAGTCAGAGGAATTTTTCGAGTCTAATTATTTCTTGATTGGGGAGCATGAAATCCCATTACCTATTAATTATATAGCTGCCTAATTAATCCCATATCAACAGACCTGTCCAATTAAGAAAATAATTGGACAGATACCAATATGGGATTAATGAGAAGCTGTATAATTATAATATTAATTATGCAGCTTCTCATTAATTATTTTCTTAATTTTCTTATTTTCTATATTGTTTTCAAGCAAATTCATTGGCTGATCAGGGGTTATGTGCACTGTTATTGGTCCTAATGACTTCATTGAATTGACGCACTCTGACTTTGTTGAACTGTTACCATGAGGGTACAGCATTTTTAAACTATCATTGTCTTACAGCAGCCATACATCAGGGCATGTCATGTCATGTCGTGCTCAATACTATTGTTGACTGAGTAATGACTTTCTTACCTTCCAGGTCTAGCAGAACTTGCAACTAGAAAGTACAAGTCATCAGCACGTTACTTCTTACAGGCGCAGTTTGATCACACAGATTGCCCTGAGGTAGGTGACCTGGAACAGCTTTCTTTAATATGCCTTCCACAAACCTTTTAATAGACTTTCGCAAAGTCTGTCACCCTTCTTTGCTAGCTCACTACGCTCGTCAAATTCTCTTTTCGCTCAAATAAAAAACTCCTCAGGAGACAAAAGAGAGGTGGACTTGGAGCAAGTCTAACCTTTTAACCCCATAATCCTTTGCAACTTACCAGTCTTCCTCATGTGAAGATTGGGAAGAAATGCATAAGGATGTTCGTATAGGATTGTGGGAGTCAATGTGAGGACACAAGATAGCGGAGCTTTCTGATCTTGACCCACAATGCTTTGCATCACAAAATCGTTACCAGTCTTATCTCTTGTGAAATGTGGGGGGGGGGGGGGGGGGGGCACAATGATATTCACATAAGATTTTGAGACTGAATGTGAGGAAACAATTTTTTTTAGCTGCTGTCTGCTAATAATGTTGCAATATATGGAGGACTTTGTGCCCTGGCATCGTTTGACCGACAGGAGCTGCAAAAGAAAGTACTATCAAGCAGGTGAGGTGCTACTACACTCCCTACCCCTCCTACAGCAGGGCAGACTCTTGTTTGAGTCCTGTAAACAATAGGACATTTGCATTATGGCATCATTGACCTGTACTACCAGATTCCCTTGCACACTTTCTTTTGTTTAGTTCATTTATAGCACCAATTTTTTTTTATTCTCATGAGGGATTACAAATTTGAATAAAAAAGAAAATTCTCAAATATCATGGTAGTGGGAGTCAAATGACACCATCATGCGAACGTCCTATTCTTGGTCCAAATTATTTGGGATTGGACACTGGGTTTTCCTATTTATATACTTAATGCGTACTTTCCTTTTTAAAGCTCGTTCAAGTTGTTCTTGGAGCTTGAGCCACAATTGCGTGATGTGTTGTACAAGTTTCATGAATCACAGTATGCTACTTGTCTGAAACTACTAGATGAATTGAAGGTAGGAAATAACGAAAAATGTCTGCAAGTATTAATGTTATATCATCCAACAGGGTGGTCATGTCTTTTGTTACATCCTCCAACACGGCGACCATTACTCCATACCAGTTATTACGGTATATTTTATTCTATGCTTTACAATTTTCCAGGATAACTTCATGCTTGATATCTACTTGGCTCCTCACGTGAACACGTTGTACAGTCAGATTCGAAAGAGAGCCCTTATACAGGTACATATATTAAGTTTCGCCTTTATTTTTATGCCCCCCCTTGTCTATCCCCTAAAAATGATATCATATATCATACAGAGATTAAACTTGGATTTACTATATTATATTTTTCAAATTTTTCTGCATTCTTTTATAAGCGCATGCACACGTTCACTCATGTCGATTTCTTTCCTATTCTCGTTGGCTTGTACATTTACATTTATATTTGCTTGATTGACTATGTTTATTCTTTGTATGACTTATTACACGGAGCAATTCTCTCTGCAACTTGTCTCACAACACCATTGCGATACAAGTTGCATGGAGCATTGGAGTGTGTAACCTACAACGATTTGAAAAAAAAGTTGAGAGAAAAGTGGCAGCAAATGTTGAGAAAAGTAGAATTTGTTTCTACTTTTGACAATGATTGCGTTGGGTTCTCATTTATATATCAGAAACCTATTGTATTCTTTGAATTGCGAATTGAATTGAATTGTATAAACTGTGGCTGGAACACGAAGGAGGAGCTGATCGCATCTCTGTGGCATCGTGTTAACCCTCTTGCAATTTGTCTCGCAATGCTGTAGCTATTGCTCTTAAATATTTTTCACATTCCTGTAACTAGAATTCTATCATTAATAAGTAACGCTGATTGTATTATTGACACTGATTCTTAATGCTTTCTAGTACTTCAGTCCTTACTTGTCAGCGGATATGAGCAAGATGGCACGCGCATTTAATACCTCGGTGTCTCGACTTGAAGATGAACTGTCTCAGCTTATTCTTGATGAACAAATCAATGCGCGGATCGACTCACACAATAAGGTAAACTTCGCAAAAATCTAATAATGCTCTTCTTCAGGGCCCGGTTGTACGTAGCCTGGATAGCGCTATCCAGCCGATAAATCCTTATCCAGTAGATAAGTCGATGATGTTATCCAATAAATTTATCCAATGGATAAGATTTATCCGTCGGATAGCGCTATCCAGGCTTCGTACAACCGTGCCCAGGTAGATATGACCTCACAGCCGACATGTCGGCAATGTCTTTTGTCCGTCATCATGCTGGGTGACTTGAAAAAAAAAAGATTTGTTCTTCGTTTCTTTTGTCATGTCAACCAACATGGCGGGCATATCTTTTGTTATTGTGCATGTGACTTTATAGCCGCCATGTTGGATGACTTGAACAAAAGATTCAGTCTTGGGGTCTTTTGTCATGTCAACCAACATGGCGGCCATGTCTTTTGTCCTTGTGCATGTCTTAGCCGCCATGTTGATCAACTTAATCAAAAGATTTGATCTTGTCAGTAACCAGACATGGCAGGTTGCGTGACCTAAGTTTCATTGTATAGTTCACTTACAAAATGTGGCTATTTTTTATGTGGACCACTCAGTTATCAAAAATGGCAGGTTGCGTGACCTAAGTTTTATGGTATAGTTTCATTCACCAAATATGGTCATTTTTTAAGGTATTACCAAACAAGGGAGGTTGCGTGACATAAGTTTCATTAGTTACCAAATATGGTCATTTTGATTGACAGGTTCTCTACGCCCGCGAAGTCGACCAGCGGAGTTCAACATTCGGGAAAGCTTTAGAAATGGGCAAAGAATATAAGAAGCGAACTAAGGCGCTTGTACTTCGTGCTGCTATCTTACGAAACCAAATTGTTGTAAAGGTACGTTTCTCATTTGTGTTAACTACCGCAGTGTTCTGTGACTAAAGATTCATCTGCGCAGGCTTAGCCTAGCTAAAGAGCTAATCATTTAGAAATGTCAACTGTAATATAAAGAATTTGCAGATTGAACAATACCAATATTTTAAAATATTCCCACGGACTTTTAATGGTATCTGTGAATAGCTGACTTATAAACGAGGCTAAGCCTGTGCAAAGCATTCATTCACCATTCTCCATACATCGGTTCACTGGTCAAACACAAAGCATTCATTCACCATTTTCCATACATCGGTTCACTGGTCAAACACAAAGCATTCAGTCGAGGTTGCAAGGTTCAAATTTGAATAATTCTTTGAAAGTACCTTGGCGCCTCGCTTGAGCACTTTGTGTTTGACCAGTGAACCGATGTATGGAAAATGGTGAATGAATGCTTTGTGTTTGACCAGTGAATCGATATATGGAAAATGGTGAATGAATGCTTTGTGTTTGACCAGTGAACCGATGTATGGAGAATGGTGAATGAATGCTTTGTGTTTGACCAGTGAACCGATGTATGGAGAATGGTGAATGAATGCTTTGTGTTTGACCAGTGAACCGATGTATGGAAAATGATGAATCTGTTGCTAACCTCTTCGTTTATTATTTCCCAGAGTCCTCCTCGTGAAAATTCTACAAGTGACATGAGCGTAGCTTCTGGAGCACGATGACTGGTGATGGAGAAAAGCATGAATATTTTATCATGAGACTACTTGGATGGGTTAGGTGAAGATATGTATCAAAAAGTTGAAGGTTTTTTCATGAACTGTTTATTCTCGTCCCAAACCCCGCGCGGTTTCTTTCAGTCCCCGCGAAGTAACAAAGTCGTACGAATCTATAACTTTCTGATTGGTTAACGCAAAAACGAAATCTGGAAAACATGAACCAGAAAACCTGAATCTGGTATTCTGAAAGCCCTTAGTTTCTTGGCGGAGATCATTAAGAATGCAGGGTCTGGAAGCAAAAATTATGAAAATCTACTCTTACTTTTGGCCATTCACTAAAACTCTAGTAACCGTCAGTTTTCTTTTTAGTCCAACACTTAATTTTTGTCCCACCCCTCCCCCTCTAATTTCCCTCTCTTTTGAGTATCTGTGTCTAAGAGGGTAAATGTATATGTGTTTAGCCATGCGAACTCTTGAATCCTGGTTGACAGTTTCTTGATAGTCTCGGAGAAAACAAGTAAAATAAAATAACTTGGTTTAATGGTTTACATGTGCTGAAGGCGTTTTTCTCAGACGGACAGACAAAAGGGTGGAGAGATGGACGGACAGACGGACAGACAGACGGACAGATTGGGGTCATTATGCAAGTAGAATTCGTTTCTAATTTTGGCAGAGTGTCTGTTGCATCGCGTAAACACTCTTGAAACTTGTGTAGCGGCAAGCCTGTTGCGAGACAAGTTGTAGAGAAAATTACTCCGCGTAATCGCGCCTTTACGATATGTTACAGCTCTCTTGAATTGCTTGTTTTCAATCAATTCCAAGGGTGTAAGGTAACAAAAAACACTGCGGCCATGTTTGTTGATACAACAAAAGAATTCATTGACAATTCTATTGTAAATTCAACCAAGATTGCATCTATGACGATTACGTAACCAAACAAAACTAGACACTCTAAAGAGTGTGTGGTCGGGCTACATTTGGGAGAATAACTAGTATATGTATTGTGGATGATAGCATCCATGGATAGACATTTATTTGGCAGTTAAAAAATGATAGATTGAATGTAGGTGTATTCTGAGCTCATCCACACTGTTTAATATATAATGTAAAAGTAAATGAAAGGCAAGTGGTGCTGAGGTAAATGATTGGGGGAAAATATGATGTCATTTAATCACGTGGTTGCCTCGTTTTCATGGCACATTCGCGACGTGAAGATAGAAAAGGTAAACCTAGAGTCGGCCTACCACAGGTAGCCCGACTAAAAAATTGACCGTGGTTATAAGTGAGCCTTTTACGATTAATTTAAGATATTCCCCCCTTCCCCCTCCCCCCTCCTTTTCGCACTGAATTAGAATACTTTTGTTGCGATGAACTTAATAACCTGTCATGACGAAAGTACTCGAAAAATATGGAGTTTCCTCAAGGCGGCTGTTAAATAATGAAATTACTCTGTATTGCACTCGACGCGAACGAGACAGCCACAGCTTAGCCTCGTTATTTATATCTTAACGAGCAGTTCTGCCGCTTAATTTTCTCAATATTCCTTTATTATTAACATCGCAACGTTCTTGTTTGCTTTAACTGTTTGTCCCTTGTCAAAATCGTATAAAATTAAAGACGAGAGTTTAGAAAATTGATATTTTGAAATCGCCATTTTCTTCAAAATTTTGTGTCGGGAATGTTTTCTTATTATCCTTAGACGACGTAAAGTTCCCCGGTTGTAGAATTACTTTAGCGTTTTTAATTAAGCGACATATTGTCCGAAGGATCAAGTACTTTTTGAATGCGAAATGCTAACGCTCATGCATTGTTAGCGAATATTTTTGAAATTCAAATGCTTAAAGGTGTGAATTGATATCAAATATGAAGAGACAAGACCGATAATTATTAGACTTGGTGGGAAGCAAACTGCAGCGGTGCATTTCAGTTAAACTAGATTTTCACGGGGCATTATTTTGGTTTCTGTTCTCAAAGCTGTAACGAAAAATTATATCACAAGATACTCAGTCGACGTTATTTGTTGGTAAGTAAATTTTTCCACTTTGAAAAATAAATAGAACATCAATTTAACGTCTTTAATAACATTCGATCCATCGATGATTTCTTGAAAGCTCCTTCAATGTTTCCGGGTAGAAATAACTCGAAATTAGAGCGTAAAAATGGGCTTTTTTGTTCTCTTCATTCGATATTTTCTTAGACCAATATATTAAACCTAGAAACTGCTTTACACTACATTTGTTCTCTATAAACCACACATTTTTTTGTTTCCATGTAAGAAAAATATTCGGTCCCAAACTAAAATAATTTCAAAAATAAATGAAATTTATTTTCTTTAAGATTAAAAAAAGTGAAAAATTTCAACCTCTTTTTATCCTGTGTTTCGAAAATTATTAAAGCAAAGATGACGGAGCATAATGTCCGTATAGTTCAAAATAGTATTCTGTTATACTCGTAGTTGGTTATACCATTTATTCTTCTTATTATTGAATGGAAATGTTTTTGAAAATTTCCTGTTAGACCAATATTGCGTGGTCAAATGATGAATCTCTAAGGAGCTCTATTTTTGATATTTCCAGTGATAGATTTAAATTTATGAGGAGTCTGTAGTCCACTCTTTATGAGAAAAAATATGTGGGTTAAAAATCTTACGAAGAGCAGGAGAGGCATCGTAAGGACTTTGCTTAGTGCATGAGATGTCTCGACGATTCAATTTTGAAATAAATATATTTCGACGAACTCTCTTCTTTATTTACTTTCTTATTGCTTTATTTTATTTTATTTTCTACTTTTAACTTAGGATTTTGAAATGGAATCTGAAAATTAAAGAAATATAACAGTTTCTCAAAATTTTTCTTTTAGAAAAATTTGTCTTAAATGTTTGAAAAAGATTACTACTCTATGACGTCACGTGACAATCTCTCCCTTCTTTTAACGTCATCAGTGATGTCATACGTATCTTTGATGATTAGTGATAAATAGATACCGAGAAAGATTTGCTCGAAGGAACATAAATCGCATCTTTAATTTCCAAATGCTATTAAAGCAATATTATCTCTGAGATAAGCTTTCTTAACTACAGTCCCTGAGCTTAGCACTGCATATTTGTTATCTATCGAGACAAAAGATATCTCTTCTTATATAGCGATGTATACCATATAAAAAAACGTAAGAAATTGCACAAAAAACTTTGTAAGAAATTGCATAGGTTAGTATGTTCAGCATATATTCTTCGATTGCACGTTACTTCATCGCGGCCATGTTGGTACCATTTAACAAAAGATTTCTCATTAGCATCCATTGTAAACGGTACCACAATGGCCGCCATGTTTTTGTCTTTTAACTCTCTTGGGAATGCTTGCAACCCATCAATAAGTAATAGATAATTCAGTGTTTATAATTGTTCTTTATTTTCCTCTTTCCTATTGGTGAGTTCCAAGATCCTTATAACAAGTGTTAGTATACCTGTTCATAGCCAATATGTTCCACTTAGCAAAATACCACTTTTTTTATTGATATGCAAATTTGACTGAACTAATAACGATGCAATATATAAAAATAATATATTGAACCCACGAGTAAATGATACGTTAGCAAAATACTATCTTGATTAAGTATATTGGTGTTAAAATATCATCTTATAAGAGGTATGAGAAATATCCATTATTCTGATATGACTTTCAGATAACTCAAACTTTTCCCCCTGCTTTTGTATTTTATGTTCCTTGGTGACAGGCTACGTTCGTTGAACATAGTTCATTTTCAATTACTGTGAGAAATATGACCACTTACCCGCTAAGCTTGTTTAATCCAACTGTTAATCCCCATACAACACACCACTCAACCAGCTAGCTACACGCAGAAGTGAGGAGAACGTTTCTCACGGCGTGCAAAGTGTAAAATCTCTCTTCGATAATTTCTTACAGCTTGGAATATTGACTGAAGTTGGAACCGCTTTCTCAGTTAAGGTAAGGGATAGTTTTTGAAGCTTAGGAACTCGATAAAGTATCTATTCTAAAATATTTAGCAAACACTGGTGGAGTTAGCGGACTATTTTTCAGAATAAGTTGAAAATTAAAATGCGTTGGATGAAATAACTTAACGAAATGAAAAAGACGTAAAATATTTATCTTTTTTTTTCAAAAGCGAAACTTCAAACCACTTACAGTCCAAAAATTGAAGCAAGTTTGTTGAACTGATAAATTGTCAAAAATATTCAACTCAAAACTTGAACTGAAAGAAATAAACCGAACCGCCCGTATCAAGATTGCAAATATTAAGATAAAGAGACGAAGAAAACTAGAAATTATCGAATAATTATTTAGTGGAAGTTTGAAATTTGTGGGCTCAGGAACGAGTTAATAGAAAAAATTTAACAAATTCAGTTTCGAGAGATTGTCTCGTTTATTGTCATTGGCTGTTTAAGCATGAATAATAATTGTTATCAATTATTTATTAATATTTTAAGTTTTAAGTTGTAGTTTTATTACTGATCCAGAGTGAGAATGCGATATGTTTTTTTCCGGCGGTTTCTGAGTGGTTTTGACTGCGGACCAATCGCTGCGCAATACAAGAAAATATATGGGCTAAGTTATCCAATCAGAGGAGCAGCTCTTGGCTTTGTTTTCAAATTTTATATGTTTTTTATTTGTTTTCAACGAGAATTTCTAAACTCAGTAATTATACTATTTCTTACTTAATAATATTTTGTCTCGGCAAAATTTATAAACTTAAGACAAAACTCCTAAAAACCTATTTTCTCAAAGGATTTTTTTAAGTCTACATAAATTTGGGAAGTTTTCCCATGTTGACGAAATTTCAAAAATTTTCTTTTTTTTAAATCGTTTACTGGAAAATTTCGCGTTCGAAACAAAAATAAACAATAGAAAATGAAAAACATTGTCAAATGAACCTCAAAGCGTGACGTGACTTAAACATAATGAACTGGGCCAGAAGAAAAATTGAGGTTCGTTATAGGCTGCTTTGCATGTGACGTCAAAGCAGCTCGATCTGGGGGACAAAACAAAAGAATTCCAATCTCTAATCTATTGTTTTGTCCCCCATATCGAGCTGCATATATTCCAAAGTGCTGCATATTAAAAGGGGTCTATTTTTTAACTTTATTCCAGAATTTTTTAATTTTCGTAATATTTCCTAAAACACTGACTACATCATAACCTGACCACGTGTTTATCATTACCTGATCACGTGTTTATAATTACCTGATCACGTGCTTATCATTACCTGATCATGTGCTTATTATTACCTGATCACGTGCTTATCATTACCTGATCACGTGCTTATCATTACCTGATTAAATAAAGCTTGATTACGAAATAAAGAAAAATAAGTAAATATGCAGATCTATGACGAAACGTGGATTTCTCTCGAAATTAAGGCACATGATAAATTTAATTTCAATGTATTGAATAAACTTGGTGTACGTAGATCCGTGTGGGATGTGTGCTCTAATAATCGTCTATCTAACAACACTATACAACACAAATGATTACAGTTTTTATCTTTTGTTAAAGCTTATATTTTTTTCTTTATTAAGTTTTCGGCCGTTTTGTTTGCAAAGGGGGCGATCGGCTGGTGCGAATATGTCAACTATGGCCGAATGACGTCAAATGACGTCAAAGAAATATCTAAAATTGATCGTGTTGACTCAATATTGTCTTATCTCCAAGCCAAAAAATGGATTTTTCGTTTAATGAATTCAAAAAAATATTCTGTGTCTCTAATAAGAGAGACTTTAACACATGAGTGTTATAGTTACTACATTTTTCCTTTAAATGTCAACTCTGGTTTTATTTCAACATTTTAAATTCGCGTATAGAATTTTCTTCAGACGGTTAATTGTCATAATCTTTTTTATTATTATCGCGAACCGTGGCAAAAACATTCTTTAAAAAATAAACTACAAAAGTTATCTCTAAATACTAATTTATCGTCAATTTTTACCTAAATTTTATAGTTTAAAAAAAATTTTTAAATATTATTTAAAAAAAACACACTTCTAGCTTTATAAATTTGCATTTAAAAGACTTCCTTATGAAGACGTTTTCGATTGGTTGTATATTAAATGATTGATAGGTGATAAATGTTATTTGCATTACATCTGGCCCATGCTGATTGGTTCTATTTTCGAGGCTTCTAAACTTACTAGGTAGGAAACAGTCTGATAAATTGTGAATGAATGAAGACGAGAAAATAGCCAGTAATTAAATCACTGAGGAATGTCTTTTGTTCGCGCTGTTTTTGATGTGTTGTGCTAAATCAATCTGTAAAACACGCTTTGCTATTGACCATACACCGAATCGAAATATGGCGACCAATTTCAATAACTATTGTTCTGCACTGACTAGCGACTGACTAGCCTCCTATACATGTTTCCACGTGAACACGAGGCTAGTCAGTCGCTGTTCAGTGCAGAACAATACTTATTCAAATTGGTCGCCATATTTCGATTCGGTGTATTCCGAAGTCTGGGTCGAGTAAGAATCGCAGTGCATTTTGGGGCTTTTTTTGGGAAAAAAACAGACGCACTTCAATTCTCGACTTTCACATCCCCATAATCCTTTGCGTCTTTGGGGGGTAACCAGAGGGTAAAAATCCTCTTATTTTGCTGATCAGACAATGTTGACACTACCTTGTTTGGTATCCAAAGATAAAATGAAGAAGTAAAAAACAGAAAATGATAGAAGCTTGAAGACGTTTAAGGTAAATTTAAAAATAAAAATTCGTAAGTCAATACATTTTCTGTAAGACCAAAACTCTTCATGATCTGTACACGCGAAAATAACTTGGAATAAACTGATAAACAGTATTGTACAGATAAAAGCAGGTATAGGATAAATTCAATTAAGAAATCTTTCAATTTGGGACAGTTTTTTGATTGGTTACCCCCCAAAAATGCAAGGCATTATGGGGATGTGAAAGTCGAGAATGCCAACAAAAGAAACAACAACAGCAGCAACAAGCTACGGTAACAACAACAAACAAACATTCATCTCATATCAAAAAAATGTTGAATACGAAATATGCATAGTAAATAGTGTATTCCAAGACCCAAGTGCAATGTGAGTGTCGACGTTAATTTGAACTGTAAAGTAAATCTATTTACACCGACTTGTTCTCTATATGTAGCTGGTACATTGTTTCGGATGAAATGCACTAAAAACAAATAAATAATGATTATTTGTCTTGCTTTAGACAATGTCACATAACGCTCAAAATGCATTTCGCTCTTCGAATACACCATTTAGTATGCAGTATTAAGTAGTCAACGACTTTAGAAATGGCTGTATAAGAAAAATAAAACATACTATTAGTCATTAAACTATAAGGTAGTTACAAAGATATTGAAATCTTTTATTTTGTTTTATTGTTTTTCTTTGAAAATAAAAAAATATTCAATGAATAAATATCTTATGATATTCTGACGTCAGCGGGGATAATTTTTCTTTCTTTCTTTCTTTTTTTCTTTCCACAATTTAAATTTGTCTACTCAATTTATCCCTTGCATTGTTTCCACTATAACTTGAGATGGTAGAGAACTATTTTTTGATTAATGTAGTTTTTTCGGTAATTTAAACGATGAAAGAACTGAAATAGAGAGATAGAGTGAAGTCATTAAACCTGTGAAATAGATATTTGACTAACACAATCAGTAGACCCTAATTCCATTGTTTTCTTTTGTGTCTATTTGAGAATAACACTTTGACTAATAATTTTTATTTCACGGGTTAAATGCCTTCACTCTAACACGTCGAAGAGACAACAGAGAGACTAAAAATAGTTAGTTAACTGGTTAGTGAGTGAGTGAGTGAGTGAGTGAGTGAGTGAGTGAGTGAGTGAGTGAGTGAGTGAGTGAGTGAGTGAGTGAGTGAGGGAGTTAGGTAGGTAGAGTGCAATCAATATATCCGTGAAATGCAAATTACTATTTTGTACAAAATAGTGCTAATTAAAAAATAGAAAACAAAGGATTTTGTACCAACTTGTGCAATTTTGCTTTACCAACGTTTCAAAGTTATTCTGTTTTGCACTCTGACTAGTACAGTTAGTTTGTGAGTGAGTGAGTAAGTGAGTGAGTGAGTGAGTTAGCTAGTTAGTTACAGTGCAATCAGTATATCCGTGAAATGCAAATTACTATTTTGTACAAAATAGTGCTAATTAAACAATAGAAAACAAAGGATTTTGTACAAACTTGTGCAATTTTGCTTCACCAAAGTTTCAAAGTTATTCTGTTTTGCACTCTATTTAGTTAGTTCATAGTTCGTTAGAGTGCACGCACTAAACCCGTGAAAGAAATACTAACTTTTAGTACTAAATGGGGACAAATAAACCATAGAAAACAAAGTATTCTGTATGAAATAGTACTAATTAGTACTAATTAATGTTCACGGATTTAGTGCGTGCACTCTATTTAGTTAACGTTAGCACGAATTTTCAGTTATAGTCCATAGTTTTTCAAATACATTTTTATGATCACGTAAGAGAGCTTTCTGTCTGTCTCTTGTCTCTCTGTATAATTCTAACGTTTTCTAGATATAGATATGGAATATTTGTGAGATTTCCTAAAGTAACTTTATTGTTTTGAAGCAAACAAAAGGATTGAATAGACTGAAAACAAAAGCTTCGAAAAAAATTTCAAAAATATATTTTTTAAATATTTCAGTTAACGGCTGTACATACAAGTAGATAAATGAATGTGTGCAGGTTTTATATCATTTGTATTTGTGGATAGAGATTTCTGAGAGTGATATGATCATGAGGGAACATTAAAAAATATCGTCTTGGCAATTGGGGTAGAAAAAGAAGAGAGCAAAACCAGAAGGGGATAAAGATAAGATAAAACTAGGCTCATTAGACCACCTACAGATCGCATTTAGAGATATTTTTGCTTTGTATTTCAGCTTGCCTTGCTATCTTTCTCGTTATATAACTTGTTCGGTATTAGTCACGTGAGTAGCAGGTGATCCCCTTTGAAAGGAAGCCGCTTTCTTTCGTGTTAATGATGCTGTTTGCCTTCTTTTGTGAGAATTGGTCTTTTCACTGGTACTAGCTCAACCAACACGTAAACCACTCATAAATTTCTGTCTGTAATTGGTTCATGAGCTAAAGAGTGGATTACTTTGAAATTATTATTATCTCGAAGCCAAAACATATTTGAGTCGTGAACAGAAACAATAAGCTCTAGGGCAACCACGGTATCCAGTCGATTCCATCACTGTCATATTCTTTACTCTACAACACTTGTGAAAAAAAATTACAATCTGCATTTCAAAGTAGAACTAAGTCATTCAGGTATTATTGTTATGCAAGTTTGCAGTGAAGACAGCTAAAACTCGACTGGCTGGATTCTCTTAAAAGGTTAGGCAAGTAATGAATTGTAAAAACTATGGAAATGAGGCAATATTTATCTTTTGTGCTAAGAGAGCTTATCAAGAAAACGCCATAGGAATAATCTCTGAGTTTTCCCTCGAGCAAACTGGGAATAAGAATATCTAAAACTGTTTATTTTATGAATTCAATTCAATTTTTCTCATGCTTAACCGTTTCTAAATTTTTGATCTATAGGTTTTAATTTTCGCGGTAAGAAATATTTTATTGGACCAAAGGAGTGTTATCATCGAAGGATTTCAAGTTGTCCTCGGAGAGAAGCCTCAAAGGTCGCATTTTTGGTGATGGCCAATCTTCTTCGTTGTCAAGACTACCATATGATCTCAGTTATTGAAGTTTAGAAGTTGACTATCAATATAATCGAGAAGCTATCGAGTCAATCGTCGAATAAGGTATTTGGTCGTAAGTTGTCACGCTTTAAAGCCACGAGCATCGTAAACTTACACCGCTAAACAGAAAGCTACGAATGATTCTGAATATGGGTTGAAACTTTGCTCGATATTTATTCTCGGTAAAATGGAACATTTGAAATCGGTCGCGACTTCCAGGGAACAGGATTCCGCTTCATATATGTTCTTAAATTCTACCTGTGAGTATTTGCTACGAATTTACGAATGTTCTATGTTGTCAGTGTAGAGAAGTCAAGTCATCTCTACTAATTATTCGCATCAGTTTATTTATGAATAACTCTCCCTGGGTGAAGATTTATTAACCTGAGTCAGAAGCATTGTATATTTGTGGCCATGTCTAAGGTTAAAATACCCGAAAATACAGCTTTGCAGGACAATGCTATCGCCGAGTTCGGAAAATCACAACGAGATTCCAAAAACTTGGAGGACAAAATCAACATAGATGGCGGCGAAGTTGATGATGATGATGATTTATACAATGGAGTTGATATTTTGGAAAATTTCGAGCCTGTGGCATTTTACTTCATCAAGAGAGAACGTCTTCCTAGACTATTCTTCATTCACCTGGTTTCTTGGTCATATCCTTAAACATTTAAAGAATCCTTAAAAATTTTCTATTTCTATCTATTTATTTAAACATCTATCTATTTCTCCCAGGTTTTTAGTGCAAAAGGTATTTCTGTCTTAGCGATGATGAGCAGGTGAGCATAGCCAGTTTTAAACCAGACAGCGTTTGAATTCAAAATGACTCGATATTTTATGCGCACCGCAAAAATGGTCTTCTAACTTCGAGTCATAGCCTTAAGTTACAAGACAATTTAGTTGCATTGCGGTCGATTCTATCTTACTCTTAGTGCCATCATATATCGATCACTAAAATACGAAGTCAAAAGCTAAAAAAATGTTTACCCGCAAAAAACAGAAGCAAAAGAACAAACATTATTTATTTAATACATTTTTATCGCTATTCCTAGTAAAATCCTAAAGCTTTTATCCCAAAATAAAATTTCAAAAAAATGGGCTTATTTTCAGAGGGGAAGATGTTTGCAATCCATTCACGAACGAGAATTAATCCTTCATCAAATAGGAGTTTATTTTTACGATATTTTGATCTTAAATTTTGTGTTTTTCAACCCGATTCGTCTGTTTGTCTATTCAAGTTTAAATTTTCAAGAGTTTGGCTGTAAACTGAGAAACCCTTTTTTCTGCTATTGGTAAAAAAGCACAAACCTGTAGATTTACATTCACAGACGATATTTGAAAGACCTTTTTTGCTCTAAAATATTCATAATCTATAAAATAATGCTCTTTTACACTCCAATCTCAGGGTTTCCTTTTTTCATCGATTGATTAAAATCATTTCTTAAACGTTTTTTTGCATATTTATACTCGTTTTCAATTTTTTCTTTCATACGAGTCGCTTCGGTTGAAGTTTTATTTATTTTTCGTCGGGCAAACAATTTCTGCTTATAGATTGGGCTATTTACTATTTTTAAACTATATGTGTTCTTCCTATAGGGAATTATGCAGCTTCTGCTTTCTTAATTACATCCTAAAGATGCTGAGAAAATTAATTTTATAATTAAGAAAATTGTATCAGAATCCATGTTTCAAAAAACTGCATCAAATATCAGGATTAGCAAGGATAAATCCTATAGCTAAAAAGTCTGTCGGGTTTTTTTGAAAATAAATGCACTCAAAACCGTGTTTAATTGTTTACGAGTAATTCATATTCGTCGTGGTTAGAATTCAAGAGATTTCCCCAAATAGTTAGAAAAAAATTTTCGCGTTTCGAGAAAAAAGGCTGATAATCTTGATTCTAAGTGCTTTTTGTCTTGACATATCAAGTAAGGTTTAATCGTAATAATTTTACGAATACGACCAATATACATAACAAGTCTAGAATGGCAGTACTGATTTTCGTCGCCTGGGCCATAGACGTAATTCATTTAGTACAAGTTAGTTTTGTTGGCAAATTGTGTATGTCACATAAATTGAAAACACGAGGACAATATACCTATCTCACAAGGTCATTTATATCTTCTATATAAATTTCAATATCACGTCTTTTTCCTCCAGCGGAAGTTTATTAGCCTATCTCACACTTTTGAAGGCAAAAATGAATTCATTAGATCAAGCTTTGAAAGCATTAAAACTATTTTCGACGCTAAGAAGGAATTTTATTTAAATGTTTATCAAAAATCAATGCCAAAACCGAAAATATTATGATAATATCTTAAAAAATAAACAGATGATATTTCTACGGATTGAAAAATGAGCATATTCAAATTTGTCGATCCAAGGGACCGGTTTTTCTATACAACCAACTGTTTTTCCTTAATGAAAATCTCAGCATGTAGCAAAACTTATCATATAAAGATAAATACGCACGGAAGATATTAAAAATCTTGAAATGGCCAGTCATAAGAGTGTTGGAAATATTTCCTCAATTTAGCATTTTTTTGAAAAGTATTACATATTTTGTCGGCATATTTTTTTGAGCATGCGTATATAACCTATTATCGTATGAGTAGGAAACGTACGGTATGGACTTACAGTACGTACACGGTACGACATGCAGTAACATTGAAAAAATGGCTTCCCATAATGGTTATCGTATGATTAGGAAACGTACGGTATTGACTTACAGCAAGTACACGGTACGACATGCCGTAACATTGAAATGGCTTCCCATAATGGTTATCGTATGATTAGGAAACGTACGGTATTGACTTACAGCAAGTACACGGTACGACATGCCGTAACATTGAAATGGCTTCCCATAATGGTTATCGTATGATTAGGAAACGTACGGTATTGACTTACAGCACTTACACGGTACGACATGCCGTAACATTGAAATGGCTTCCCATAAGAATGCCATCGTATGAGTAGGAAATGCATGGGGTTTTTCGTATCTCAAACTTTCGTCAAAATAAATATTCATCTTATTGTTTACGTTTGGTTTCCCGCGGCCCCAAAATTATTTAATTCAACTATTTATGCATTCCCATCTGATGAAGGCAATTTTACCGACAATAATTATCATCAAGCCTATTCGTGTATGATTGGCTTACGGCGAATATTAGGGAATTAGTGAACCTCTTAATGAAGAATTCTGGAGCCTTGTCATTTACTGCGCTCTAACAGCCGTTTCAATCCAATCTTCATTTAGTATTAAGAGCTAATATTTCTTAGTGAAAACAGGAAATAAAACTATAGGTTTATAAATCTATTTTGAGTGATCTCCTACTATTTTGGTAACACACTATTTTCAGCCAGTTTGCTTTTTTAAAATCTTTTAAAACTTATACATGAGTGTATACTTATGTTTGATTATCGTTATGTACTTTCATAAATATGTCGCTTATGATTGGCTGTGGCGTCATATTCATGGAGTCGACTCAGACAAATTACCGAACCAATCACCGTGCAGCAGTTTTCTCAGTGAAATTAAAATCTTGTCCCTCAAAAAACTACAAAGTATCTGTTTTGAAGAGAACTACCAGGACTACGAAGCAATTTTCTATTCTTTTCGCAGGACATGGAACAATTGAAATAATTCATAATCAATTTTCCAAGATCAGAGTTTTAAAGTGCCTATCACCCTTCTGACAATATTCACAGTATTAATTCTACATGGAGTAAGATGTTGAATAAGACAAAAAAAAAAAAAGTTTAAGTGCAACTTCTTGAAGTCTTAAAGGTTTTTCCATGCCATATGCTAATGCTGTGACGTATGAGGAGTAATCATTTAATATACAAAACACTACTGGTACAGATAAATTAAATTTGAAATACGTCATTGTTTTGCCCATTGCTCTTATAGAAATGATTGCAAGTTAGTTTTCCCATAGAAACTTTCATAACTTCAAGAAGCCGCACTCAAACTATGTAAATTTTTCGGGTTATTCAACATATTACCCCATGTAGAATCAATACTGAGAATATTGTCAGAAGGGTGATAGGCCCTTTAAATTCTGAGTCATGGATGGGACATAGCAACAGTAACTAAGGAAATTAGCCAAATCTACCTATCTATCAAATTTTGTATTTTTAACTGAAACATTTGCTTTGAATTCTTAACATTTGTCAAATACTTTGAGCGCATCAGTATATTCGTTATTCTATGTAACTGTGTCACGCTTGGTCTCTTCGATCCATTCGACGATGATTGCGTGACACGGAAATGCCAGATCCTAGAGAAGATAGAGTTTGCGATCTACGTGTTCTTCGTGGTGGAAATGTTGTGTAAATGGATGGCAATGGGGATATTTGGAAAGCTGGGATACTTAGCTGATAACTGGAACAAACTCGACTTCTTTATTGTTGCTGCAGGGTAAGTAAATTTGCTGTCAATTTGCTGAACAAAAAATAATAATCTCAGAGGAATAACACGTGATCTGAAATGGGAAAACAAACGTCTACGCTAAAAAGGTCTATCGAATTTCCAATGAAAATAATTGTGCACTTAAAATATTTCTTAGCTTTTGGCATGGTTGTAAATTGCAAAAAGCCTATTGAAAATATGAGCGATGTATCCCAGTAAGTCTTCGCGGTCGTCACCACAGGGTTCCCATTTTGCTTCTGCTTCACCTTTTTAAATATTTCTTTTAGGACATTTGAAATATTCTACGACAAAGGAAAGTACATGACTGCAGTGCGTGCCATACGAGTCTTAAGACCTTTAAGAGCAATAAACAGAGTACCAAGTAAGTAAATAGAGCACATGAGTTTGCACCATCAAACCTGTCATGGCCGCCATCACGTGATGGTACAAAGCCTCTATATAGATTCAGACACGCCTAGTAAAGCACGTCTTTTCTACGATGAAACTGTCTTTTTTACGATGAAAGTAACGCAATCTTGTAACCGTGACTCATCTGTCCTTATATAGGCATACGAATTCTTGTCACCCTACTTCTCGATACGTTACCGATGCTGGGGAACGTTCTAGCAATGTGTTCGCTAATCTTCACGATATTTGGGATAGTTGGTGTTCAGATGTGGCAAGGATTATTAAGAAATCGTTGTAAGATAGAAATGCCAACTAATCTCTCAGCAAATGAGTAAGTAAAATAAATGAGTTTTTAAAATCAAAGATGGCGTCGATGACGTCACAAAACATAAGAAAACCATTTGCGCATACAACCAGAATTCCTTGTAGACTTTCTTTTGTTCAGAATATTACATGGCCGCTTGGAGGTTACAGATTTTTGTGTTCTCGTGTTGAGAATATTTTCCTCGTTCGCTGCGCTCACTTGTAAGATATCAACTCAACACTGGGAGATAAAATATGTATCTTCAAGCGGCCATGCAATATCGCTTATTTAATCTTTATTTTATAGTAATGATGAAAGGGTAAATTATACACCGTGAAAAGATGAAAACACTTACTGACCTTTCGGACGCTTGTCCTTAAGTTTTTTTTGACGTCAGTAAGTTTTTTCATCTTTTCACGGTGTATAATTTACCCTTTTATCATTACTGTTTCATTAGAAACACCAACGCAACTCACACTATTTTTAGCTATAGTTATCTCCTTTTATTTTATATATGCAATAACCTCAATTAAGTTTATAAATGCATTTGTTTTAGTTACAATTTAAGCACATTCTATGTGCCAAGCGAAGGAGACTTTGTTTGTTCTCCACCAGAAGTATCAGGAATGAAGCGTTGTTCGAGCATCGACCCCTACAGAGCGAACGGTCGGGACTGTTCGTTGGATTATGAGACCTACCTTGAAACGACCGCCCGCTCTAACCACACCAACGTGTGCGTCAACTGGAACCTGTATTATTCGAACTGTACTAAGATTGGATTAAACCCGGTTTATAATACCATATCATTCGATAACATTCTTATAGCATGGGTGGCCATTTTTCAGGTATGGAAAAAAAAGTTTTTCACTGGCGTCAATGCTTTCCCATTTCAGATCAAGTGTCATTCCCTAGAGTAGCATTTCTTTCTTTAACGGTTGCACAAGAAATGACACATGAATATGAATACAACGAAAACAAAAAATCTTATTCTCAAGAGAATGACACGTGGTCTGAAATGGGAAAACATTACGGTTGCACATGAGAAGACACAGACCTAAATGAAATAAACCTTTTTATCTTGAGCATAATATCTTCCCATTCCAGACAACCTGTCATTCCCTAGAGTATCATTTCTTTGTTTAACGGTTGCACATGAGAAGACACAATCATGAATATGGATGCAACTCAAAAGAAAAATTTTATTCTCAAGAGAATGACACGTGGTCTAACATGGGAAAACGTTACGCCCAATGTAAAGAAGGTCGCATGTCGCATGTCGCATGTCGCATGTCGCATGTCGCATGTCGCAGGTCGCAGGTCGCAGGTCGCAGGTCGCAGGTCGCAGGTCGCAGGTCGCAGGTCGCAGGTCGCAGGTCGCAGATCGCAGGTCGCAGGTCGCAGGTCGCAGGTCGCAGGTCGCAGGTCGCAGGTCGCAGGTCGCAGGTCGCAGGTCGCAGGTCGCAGGTCGCAGGTCGCAGGTCGCAGGTCGCATGTCGCATGTCGCAGGTCGCAGGTCGCAGGTCGCAGGTCGCAGGTCGCAGGTCGCAGATCGCAGGTCGCAGGTCGCAGGTCGCAGGTCGCAGGTCGCAGGTCGCATGTCGCATGTCGCATACCAAGCTCGAAATGTATTGTTGATCATATGTAAATAATGTCAGCACAGAAGAAAATATCCTGGAAAAAACGCGCAGAAAAAGTTCAGGAAAATTCCATAGTGCAGTCAACTGCTGTTCGAAGTTGTACATGGTATGCAACATGAAACAAAACCTTCACTAACCTTTATTGAAATAGCTGTATTCAAAAATGTTCATCAGGTTTGTAACACTTGCTTTCATTCCTTCACGCCAGGTGATAACGCTAGAGGGCTGGTCTGATATCATGTACTTCATTCAGGATGCGCACAGTTCCTGGAGTTTTATATACTTTGTTGTTTTAATTGTGGTAAGTGAACATGATGGTTAGATTCTTAATGAATCTAAAGTTTCAAAGTTTCAAATTTTATCGTCAGGGCACGGCCATTTCATAGATAGAACTCTGAAACAATCTCTGGACTGATCTCAGTCAGTGCATGGCTAACTCACAGATTGAACCCTGAAACATCTCTGCCGTGGCTTATCTAAGTCTGGGCACGGCTAACAGTCACAGATCAGATTTGAATTAAGTGTGTTAATATTTGCGGAGGGAGAAAAACTTAAGAATCCGGAGAAAAACCCGGAATCAAAGGAGAGACAAGAAACTCATAAAACCCGTTTGAGTTTCTGGAGAGGCGAAACAAACGCTAAGTCGGAGATGCCGAGTCCAGGAATCAAACCTGAGACCCCAGAAGTGAGAAGCGAGGGTACTTCGGCTACGCCATCTTTTATTCCTTTGACCAATTCGATAGACTCTCACCCAGCTTCTCTACAATTTATTCTCCGCATATTTCTCCAGACAAAATAAGAAAAACGCATACTTTTATGAGGCAAAAACAAAAAAACAAAAACAAAAAACAAAAAAACAACCAAAAAAAAAAAAAAAAAAACCTCTTGAGAATATCCAGTTTATAGAAGGAAGGCTCAACTCTCTTTTTTTCTTCGTTTTTGTTTTCTTCAGATTGGTTCGTATTTCATGACAAATCTGTGTCTAGTTGTCATAACAACACAATTCCAAGAAACCAAGCAAAGAGAGAATGATTTAATGCGTCAGAGTCGACGCAAACACGCAACAAGCACTAGTACTATAGCAAGCAGTCGGTTCGGCCGCGATGGATGTTGGATAGAAATACTTAAATATATTGGACACGTGTTTCGACGAACAAAACGTCGTTTGGGCAAAACAATCAACATCAAATGTAGTAAATCAGCTACTCACAAAAACCGCGTTGCTAAGAAACGAAAGAGACGGAAGAAGAAGCTTGTCTATCATCACCACCATCATCATCATCACTACCATCATTTTCACCACCATGTGCATTGCCCGGGGAATGGACAATATCTTGATGGATACTACCCTCTACCCGAGGGGTACTTAACTCCAAATCTATCAACTGTAGACTTTAGTACTAATAACGGACAGTCGGTCGATATCATACCGGGGAATACTCTCACCATCCCCGGTCAAGTACCGACCAATAATTTCTATCAGGGGGAGGGTAGGGAGGGTGATGAAATTCAAAATGGCGCCGATTTGCCAGGCACGGTGCCTAATATCTCAATAGTTGCAGGATCAGCTTGCTCTGTACGGCCTTCGACTACACCTAAAATGGGGGAGATGGTCACTATGGCAACGGCGGCTGTGAATATTAACGGCCAGCCAGCTTTGTCGGACGTTGCAGCGCATTCCTTTGTTTCAGCGGCATCACTGTCAAGCGCAGCCGCAACTGCTACAGCTAGTGCTGCCGCTGCTTCGATGATACAAAACGCGTGTGAATGTGCTGTCAATCACGCGGATAAGGGAATCAATGTGGAGGAGTTTGAATCTGAATTTGTCTACGAGGGAGAAGAATCCGAGACTGATTACTCCGATGATGACTTTGACAAAGACGAACGGAAACTCACGCCATTGAGGAAGCTTCGACATACTTTACGAGTCTGGGTGGACAGCAAATGGTTCATGTATATCATCATGGGAGCTATATCTGTCAACACTTTAAGCATGGGGATCGAGTACTACGGACAGGTAAGACTGAATGGTAGCCATGTTGGAGGACAGGGATAATGCGTGGCAAGAAAATGTTTTTGCGCGACAAGGAAATGTTTTTTGCGCGACAAGGAAATGTTTTTGCGCGACAAGGAGATGTTTTTGCGCGACAAGGAGATGTTTTTGCGCGACAAGGAGATGTTTTTGCGCGACAAGGAGATGTTTTTGCGCGACAAGGAGATGTTTTTGCGCGACAAGGAGAAGATTTTCGGGACAAGGAGATGTTTTTGCGCGACAAGGAGATGTTTTTGCGCGACAAGGAGATGTTTTTGCGCGACAAGGAGATATTTTTGCGCGACAAGGAGATATTTTTGCGCAACAAGGAGATGTTTTTGCGCGACAAGGAGATGTTTTTGCGCGACAAGGAAATGTTTTTGCTTGACAAAATATGCTTTTTGCGCGAGAAAGAAATTTTTTGACATAGCAAGATATTCCTTTTCATAAAGGAGAATCTTCTCACAACATGGCCTTGTGCCGCCAAACAATTAGAATTCTTTGGGCATAATATTTTCCTATTTCAGACCACGTGTCATTCCCTTGAGAATAAGAATCTTTGTTTAAGTTGTATCCATATTCATATGTCTTCTCATGCGCAACCGTTAACCAAATTCAAGAAACGCAAGAGAATAATACGTGTTCTGAAGTAGGAAAACATTACACCCAAAGTAAAGAGTGTTATTTTTGTACTCTTAGGAACAAGAGATGACAGACACCTTAGAGTACCTTAACTACATATTCACAGCGATCTTCTTCCTCGAGATGCTCCTCAAGCTGGCTGGCCTTGGTGTCTATGGATACATCAAAGACGCGTTTAATCTTTTTGATGGCACGATAGTCATAATCAGGTAATGTCATCTATCTTGGGGAATCAAGGGTAGCGTAGATGTTGTTTGTCTCTCACCTCTGGGGACTCGGGTTTGATTCCTGGACTCAGCATCACACGTGAGTAGAGTTTGTTAGGTCTCTCCCTTGATTCGAGGAGTTTTCTCCGGATTCTCTGGTTTTATTCCCTCAAAGAAACCTAACAAGCTTAATTTTAATTCGATCTGTGAGCTAGCCATGCCCTGATATCGATAACATTTGAAAGTTTGGAGATTTGGAATTTTCTATGGTGTGTTACAAGAAAGCATTATATGATTATCTTATACCATATCATTAAAGCGCGGCCTAGGCTGCAATGCCTGTTGGGAATGAATAGTCAAATTCCCCTTCACAGAAACTAATATAGGAGACTGGATGCTAATTTGCCGCTAGATAGATGGAAGAGGAAGACTAGTAGACGGAAATCTGAAAAATATTACGTATAGTTAAAAAAGAAGAAGAAGAAGAAAAAAAAAAAAAAAAAAAAAAAAAAAAAAAAAAAAGAAAAAAATAGAAAATTTTTTTTTAGCAGGCATAAGTTTCAGGTCACCCATCCAGGTACTAACCTTCCTCAACCGGGCTTGACTCACTGTCTTTGAAGACCAAGTTTTTTCCACTGGACCACGTTTACAGGTGAATCAGCATAACAATAGCCGTGAAAACAATGCACCGAATAGACTAGACTTTTTAACATTGTACTATCAACCGATTCCGTGCGTGGCAGAGATGTAAGGGATTAGCCGATATGGTCTGGGGGCCGGCTGGTCTCTCCCCTGATGCTTCGGCTAGAACATTTTCTTGCGTAATTCGTACACCCAAGGGCAGAAGGATTTAATCGCCGTCAGGTCCGAAGTCCATACGCCGCCTCAGCTCTGCGGATGTCTCGGGGGTATGGCAAATTAGAATCGACGTTAACTCTTTTTCTTTTTTTTTTCTTCTTCCCTTCTTGTCATCTTTTTTTTAAGTTTCGATTCCCACCGTATCCAGAGTTTTAAGATTTTTTTTTAGCTTTTTTTTCTTCTTCAAAATGTTGAAGGAAGGTTTTTAAAATTCCAAACATAAAAACAAATTTAAAAACTTTTAAATTAATACTTTGAATTTTTTATCTTCAAATTTTTAAACTTCTTGAGAGTTTATAAATAATTCTGAGCATTGTGAAACTGTTTTTTAATTGCTTCTTGTCTGGTAGCTTTCGAGCCATGCTTTCTTTCGTTAGTTCATGAAATGCTGGTGGGTTGGTGGGTGGGTTGGGTGGGTTGGGTGGGTTGGTGGGTTGGTGGGTTGGTGGGTGGGTGGGTGGGTGGGTGGGTGGGTGGGTGGGTTGGTGGGTTGGTTTTTACCCTCTTTACCCACATATTTTCCTTTTTTCCTAGTATCGTTGAGCTATTTGGTGACGGCAACAACAGTATCTCCGTCCTCCGCTCCTTTCGTCTCCTTCGTATCTTCAAAATCGTCCGGTTCCTTCCCGCCCTGAAGCGCCAGCTACTCGTCATGATTCACACCCTCGACAATGTCATGACATTCCTTGCTCTTCTCTG
The DNA here is from genome assembly GCF_029948245.1 of Actinia tenebrosa. Lineage (NCBI taxonomy): Eukaryota > Metazoa > Cnidaria > Anthozoa > Actiniaria > Actiniidae > Actinia > Actinia tenebrosa. Next base: position 5,757,516 of record NW_028292577.1, on the reverse strand, counting down.
CATCTTCATCTTCACCGCAAGCATTCTAGGAATGAACTTATTCGGAGGGAAATATAATTTCCCTGATGAGGATGCAAGAGCAAACTTTGACGACCTGTTTTGGGCTATTGTCACAGTGTTTCAGGTAAAAACACACCTAAAAGCCATTATTAAGAATGAAATCAAATAAGTATATAAGGAAGAAGGCAGCCCTTGATTTTGTTGGAATAGGCTAAGTGATCGAGCCAGTAATCGAGAATGTCTTTTTAAGAGAGATTACCACAGCCATGTGTCATGTGAGAGCAGAGTCTATTTGATCTCTCCTGTGCATTTCACTCTAAAACTCGGCTGGGGCGCCTATTGAGTAAAATACTAGACAAAACTGAAATAATAATACAATAGGAGGTTGAAGCGATTCAATTTCGCCGACGATGTCGCCCGCGTTGCCGTACGCGTTGCCGTACGGCCGCCATGTTGGTTGAGATAAAAGAGCAAGACCAAAATCTTTTGTTCCATTTAGCCAATATGGCAGCTATGACGTCACATATAGAAGATTCTGATTGGTTTTTTTTTCGCACAGGTTCTGACGCAAGAAGACTGGAATGTTGTGATGACCAATGGAATGCGAGCGATCGGGAAGTGGGCGGGGCTTTACTTCATTTTGTTGATGACTATTGGGAACTACATTCTGTTTAACTTACTCGTGGCCATACTGGTCGAGGGATTCGCAAACCAACCGGTAAGACTGTTGGATAGACAACCAAGGCACCACTGACCTCTCTAGATCGACCATCTATCCTTCGATCCCTAATTATAAAGCACCACTGACCTCTCTTGATCGACCACCAATCCTTTGATCCCTAATTGTAAGGTACCACAGACCTCTCTAGATCGACCATCAATCCTTCGATCCCTAATTGTAAGGCACCACTGGCCTCTCTAGATCGACCGTCTATTCTTCGATCCCTAATTGTAAGGCACCACTTACCTCTCTTGAACGACCATCAATCCTTCGACCATCACAAATATCTCTCTGCTAATATCGTATATATAATTGTTTTGCAGGATAAAGGAGAGAGTTCGGTCAACCTCAGGCAGGCTACCATTCCCAAATTTGAAAACCAGATAGCGAAGCGACAAGAGTGTTCTCTAGAACAACAATCGAAGTATTATGGCGGCAGTAAACCCCGCGTATGTATCAGTCCAACACCATCTGTCTACTATGTGGATCAATTGGGATGCAAAACATACGATGGCTCAAAGATCTACACTCGTAGGTCTTCGCTACCTGTTATGTCTAAAAGTCGGTATCCCGAAGTAGCACCGGCTGCTCCACGAAGTTGTCTATCGCCCAGTCCGTCGCGGAAATTTGGCAAGTTTTTTCCACCAAAGGGAAGAACGGAGGTGTTTGTTACCAGTCCTTCTCAGGATGAAGAGGAGGAAGGGACTTGGACAGAGGGCAAAGATACTAAGGTAAGTTATCTAGTGTTAAATGAACCAATCACAGCACTCGGTTACCTTTCTTTCAGCCAGACTTTTTCATCACAACGAATAATTGAAATTAAATACATGTATATTGCAGACAGAGGAAGAAAAGAGCCCGGATGAGTCAGTTAAGGCATCGTCTCGATGCTGTGCCAAGCGATCTGATTGGTCCTTGTTCATCTTCTCTCCCGACAACAAGTAAGAAACATCTCCCCTACGTTCTACCTCTGCAATAGTACCTTTTCTTATTCGGTAAATACCACTTTGTTTTATGACTGAAGACTCATCTACACAGGCTTAACCTCATTTAAGAGCAAATCATTAGCAAAAGTCAACTTTAATGTAAAGAATGTGCAGCTTGAACAATACCAATGTTTTGAAATCCCATGGACTTTTAATGGTTTCTGTGAATAGCTGACTTATAAACGAGGTAAAGCCTGTGTAAATGAGTCTGTGGTCTTCAAAAACAGCGGTATGCATCGAAAGCAGAACTGGTGTGTTCAAATTTATTTATTTATCGATATATCAGACGTTACCCTTTACTGTCTTGGGAGCTTGAATGAGACATGGTGTGGTCGTGATTAAGGGGTCCATATCACCCCATTTCTATCGACAGTCTTATTATGTGCATTTTGGGAGAGAGGAGTGATTTTGGGAGGGAGGGGTGATTGTTGAGAATAGTAGCCCCCCCCCCCCCCTTCCTCCAGAAGGTCCTGGACACAACCCCGTTATCAAACGCACTTCCTTCAGTGTTTTCAAGAACATTATTTTTTGTTGTTTAGATTTCGTGCACTAAATATGATGATCTACAAGAATAAATGGTTCGACAGAGTCGTCTTGTTCTTTATCTTACTAAACTGTGTTGTCATGGCTCTGGAGGGACCTTCTGTGAAGGAAGGAAGTATGGTGAGTAACGAGCACGAAGCCTTCACTTTTCGGTAACAGACTACATGTATACGACACACAATAGCAGTTTTTAAACTTATCGAGTTATGTAAGGAAATCAGTTCTGAACGAAAACCATACATCAATTTTGTCGTTCCCTGAAACATCCTCTTCGCCGATTTAAGTCAGGGCATGGCATGGTACAATCGTAATTTAACGTTTTTTGCACGAGGAGAAAAAGTCTTGAATCAGTAAAGAACCTCACAAAGTCTAATAACACGTCATGCCAAGTCTAGAGTTGAGAGGCGCACTACTTCTACACCAATAGGATTACTAATGAATAGTATTTCCATATGAGCGTAATAGCACAAAAGAACAAATCAATTTTAAAAACAACACAACACTTTTAAATTTGAAAGACATGTAATTTTATACTTTTGAAAACGCCTATACATAACCTTGTGAATTGTAATTAGCTTCACTTAACTGAAGATGGCTTTGTGACAAATCGAAACATGTCTTTCAAATTTAAAAGTGTTGTGTTGTTTTTAAAATTGATTACTAATGAATATTGATAAATTAGTAATTTACAGCTCTTAATTTTGAACAGGAACGTCGATGGATTGACATCTTTATGTATATATTTCTTGCCATCTTCACCTTGGAAATGATGATCAAGGTCAGTACATTTTGTGTGGAGAAAAATCCCAGTTTTTTAAAAAATAAATCAAGTGCACTGGAATATATGAAATAGACCTCTTTATCTTGGGCGTAATGTCTTCCCATTCCAGACCACATGTCACTTCTCTAGAGTATTATTTCTTTGTTTAATGGTTTAATGAGAAGAGACATGAATATGAATACAACTCAAACAAAGAATCTTATTCCCAAGAGAATGACACGTGGTCTGAAATGAGAAAATAGTACACCCAAGGTTAAGAGGTCCATTGCACGGTTATGGGAAATTTAACGATTTCCTCTCATAATTATATCCACGTCTTAAAATATCTAAATAGAAAGTGCCGCCTTACTTTAAAGTGCTTATAAGCCTTTACACAATATTTTCAGAATTGATTCTTTAAATAGTGAATAGTTGATTGTGAAAATAATTCGTCATTTGAATGTCGGGTCTTTGAGATACGAAGGTTTATATTTCCAATATGTTAACGACTATGACGTAACATAAGGGATTTGAATTATTTTGTGGCAACTTTTAATATTGAATGCTGGACATTTTTTGAGAACAAATTTGTAAGAACCTTTACGTGAGTCACGAGTAAAAGGGTGATGCTTTTAAAATACTGTATTTCAGTACGAGTGCAGTGCTGTATATTAAATGATGCCTTATGTTACGTCATAGTCATTAACATATTGGGAATAAAATACTTCGTATCTTAAAGATAACTACAAATGGTTAGCCAAGGGTGTCAAGTGTGACTGTCACGCTCTCTCTGTCACGCTCCCTTAATAAGGTTTCTCGTGACCTCTCTTTCCAGGTGGTTGCCAAGGGGATGTGGATTGGTGAAGACGCCTATCTTCGAAGCGGTTGGAACGTCATGGATGGTTTCCTTGTTATCGTCTCCTGGATTGACGTCATTGTGACGTTATCCACCGACAGTCAAAACAACATTCTTGGCGTACTGAGGGTGTTTCGAGCCTTGAGGACACTACGACCCTTAAGGTACTAGTATTGACGTCATCCCGAGACTCGTTAAACAAATCTAAGGCCATGGCTTTTTTTGGAGGATTACGTTATCGATAAGCGTAACGATGTGAGCTTGCTCAACAATGCAACCTTGGTTTCATTACCAAACCCCACGTACGCTCCATGTATGTGAGAAGAGGTTTTTGTTGGTTCTCTCCAGTGCTTCGGTTTTTTTTCTCCGGGTTCTCCGGGTCCCCCCCCCCCCCCCCCCTCCCCCCCCCCTCCCCCCCCCTCCCCCCCCCCTCCATATCAAATCGATTTCTAAATTCCAGTTCTTTTGTTTAATGATTGCGCATGAGAAGACACACAAATATGGATACAACTCAAACGAAGAATCACCCCAAAAAGAATGACACGTGGTCTGAAATGGGAAAACATTTGACTCAATGTTTCGAGATCTATCGTCTATTGATGTCTTAATTCTTTTCGATTCTTTTCCAGGGTGATCAGCCGCGCACCAGGCATCAAGATTGTAGTAGAGACATTGATCTCGTCTCTCAAGCCCATTGGTAACATCGTCTTGATTGCTGCTACGTTCTTCATCATATTTGGGATTCTTGGGGTACAGGTAAGTGACAATAAAAAAATAAAAAAACAAAATAAAGCAATTGGGATTTGACAATTTACATTTATACAGAGTAGCTCTTTATCCACTATTAATATTCCAATTGGCCACTTTAGAAACGAGCTGTAGCCTGGGTCGAGTTTAGACATGCAAAGGCGCTGGGGATTGTTACAGGGGACACCTGCATACAAACAGACATGGCAGAATGCGCAAAAAAAAAAGGGGTAACAGACACAAAAATTGAAATATCTATCACTGAGAAAGCGTTGAAGATTGTAGCTCTGTCCCCTGTAAGAATCCCAAGCGTCTTAATTTGCGTGTCTAAACTCGACCTAGGCTACTGCTTGTTTCTGAAGTCCTGAATAGGACGTCTGCATGATGGTGTCATTTGACTCCCACTAGCATAGTGCTTCACGAATATTGCTTCTTATTCAAATTTGGCTTCCCTCATGAGAATAATAAGACAATCGCATTCAAGATAGTTTTAAGAAGGATGCATTTTAGGAAGTGATATTTGTTGTTCATGAAGGATTTGATTCGCTTAGAATCAATTTTAGTTGAGAAATCGTTGGGAATTAAAATCTGCCGGCATTTGATCCGTGCACGGCAATTTGTAATCATGAGAATAAGTCGATTTAATAGTATTAATCTTGTTGTAGCTTTTCAAGGGAAAGTTTCATCATTGTGTTGGAGCGAGCGGCCCTGTCACCACCAAAGCAGAATGTATAGAGAAGAATGGAGAATGGAAAAACAAAGAATATAACTTTGATAATCTAGCCAAGGTGAGAAAGAAAGCGACAAATATGAGTGTTCGGGTGTTCGGGTGTTCGGGTGTTCGGGTGTTCGGGTGTTCGGGTGTTCGGGTGTTCGGGTGTTCGGGTGTTCGGGTGTTCGGGTGTTCGGGTGTTCGGGTGTTCGGGTGTTCGGGTGTTCGGGTGTTCGGGTGTTCGGGTGTTCGGGTGTTCGGGTGTTCGGGTGTTCGGGTGTTCGGGTGTTCGGGTGTTCGGGTGTTCGGGTGTTCGGGTGGATGGATTGATGGATGAAAGAATGGATGGATAAACGTACTGAAGGTATTGAACATTTCCAGGCACTTCTTACGCTCTTCGTGTTTGCAACAAAAGATGGTTGGGTGTCTATCATGTACGACGGCATTGACGCTGTGGGCATTGATAAACAGGTGAGTAGTCACGTGACTATCACGTGACATGATAAACAATGCTTCCCGCTTTGGTATTCCTTTATGGGTTTTTTCCCTTTTTCTACACTTGTCTTGCGTTTCCTTATTTTCTCTTGTCTTTCCCGTCCCTTTTCCCCATCTTTATCCCATTTCTTTTCCATCTATTTTCTTCACGACTCTTTTTATTTTTCTTTCTAAACTCTTTAAACCAAATTCTGTTGTTTTAGCCAATCAAGAACTACAGTCAAGTGAAGGTGTTATACTTCGTTGCCTTCTTACTGCTTGCTGGGTTCGTTGTCCTCAACATGTTGGTTGGAGTCGTGGTAGAGAACTTTCAAAAATGCCGAGGCCTGATCGAAATGGAACGAAACGAAGAAGAACAGAAGAAAAAAGAAGATGAGAAGAAGAGAATTAGTGAGTAAACTCCAGTTTCGAGTTTTCTGTTGCTCAGGAATAGCCTCTATTTTGTTTAGAATATTCACATATTCCAGTGAAGGTCCGTCGAGTTTCAAAATGTTTGTATTGTTGAAGTTACGCATTCTTTACTTTACCGATGGTATTTGTGAATATTTAGACACTGATTCGAGGCTAAGCCTGAGTAAATGAGTCTGTAATCAAGGAACACAGCGGTATTTTATAAATTCGACAAAGATCTGTTGAAAAAGGGCTATTTAGCATACAAGCGTTTTCACATGTAAGAGAGTTTAGTCATTCCAGATCAGTAGTTTTTCAAATTATTCGGCCTTATTTCGATTTGGTGTAGGAATTGCTAAAATAAAAATGTGGAGACACGTGACCTAGAGTCTACGTAATCACGTGGTCTTTGACACAGGGATCCCATTATTCATTTTCATCCATTTTTGATTTTCTTTTTTACAGAACAATGTGAAGAAGAAGAAGCACTAAGCGAACACTTTTCACAACCTCGTCGCTTCATCCATCATATCTGTACTCATGGCTACTTTGATCTTGCAATAGCTGCGATCATTGGCCTGAATGTGATCTGTATGGCGTTAGAACACTATAACCAACCAAAAGCATTAGGAACCTTTTTAGAATCTGCCAATTACGTATTCACCGCCATCTTCATTTTGGAAGCCATTTTGAAAATTTATGCCATGGGATTTAGGATTTACTTTCGAGACAAGTAAGTTAAAAGCTATAGTCTCCTACGCAGCCGCTATTAGTGTCGTCACGCAACGCTCATAGCGGCTGCGTAGAAGACTAGTTAAAGTCGAGATGTGTGTTAAGAGTTGTATGCATAGAATATTGAATGTAGTGGTAGTGAGAGTGATTGGAAGAGGAGCCAAATTGGAAACTAGTTTTATAGTAAATTTTCACACTCGCTGATAAAAAGGATTTTTATGATACACTTCTTCAATCCGTCCAGCCATTCTTTCATTTGTTTGTTCATTCATTATCCATTCGTCCTTTTTTCCTTAATCTGGGTCGCGCAGCACTTTTACAATAAACAGGATGGAAAACGGAGGGGGGGGGGGGGGGTAGGCAACAGGGAGTAAGATTTCTGATATGTGTTTGGCAAGTAAATCCCCCCTCCCCCTTCCTGGTAAAAACGCAGCCCCTCATAGCATTGCTTATGTGTTTTGTCTCACAGATGGAACCACCTGGACATGTTGATAGTCATCCTGTCTGTTGTTGGCATCGTGTTGGAAGAAATGAACACCAAGGAACTGCCAATCAACCCAACCATCATCCGAGTCATGAGGGTATTGAGGATAGCAAGAGGTGATAAATACGTCCATTCATTGTTACCCGTTACAGACTACGTGTCATTCTCTTGACTAGAGTTGCACCCATATCCAGGTGTCTTCTCATGCGCAACAATTAAACAAAGAAATATACTCAAGAGAATGACAGGTGGTCAGACCTCTTTACATTGGGTGTAATGTTTTTCCATTACAGACCACATGCCATTCTCTTGAGAATAAGATTCTTTGTTTGAGTTGTATCTATATCTATGTGTCTTCTCATGCGCAACCATTAAACAAAGAAATGGTATTCAAGAGAATGACACGTGGTCTGAATCTTGGGCGTAATGTTTTTCCATTACAGACCACATGCCATTCTCTTGAGAATAAGATTCTTTGTTTGAGTTGTATCTATATCTATGTGTCTTCTCATGCGCAACCATTAAACAAAGAAATGGTATTCAAGAGAATGACACGTGGTCTGAATCTTGGGCGTAATGTTTTTCCATTACAGACCACATGCCATTCTCTTGAGAATAAGATTCTTTGTTTGAGTTGTATCCATATTCATGTGTCCTCTCATTGCGCAACCGTTAAACAAAGAAATGATACTCTAGGGAATGACACGTGGTCTGAAAAAGGTCCATACTTGTAATGCATGCGTAGAACTAAATCAATATTGTAATGTGGCTTTTTTCCCCCGACAGTTCTCAAGCTCCTAAAAACTGCAGAAGGGATTCGTAAGTTATTGGACACGGTACTTCAAGCTCTGCCACAAGTGAGTATTAGATTCCAACCTACAAGATGAAACCAATTCATGACCACATGGCCAATCTCTTGTGTATATACTCCAGTTTCGAGTTCTCTGTTGCTCAGGGTTAGCCTTGATTTCGTGTACAATATTCATCTATTCCAGTGAAGGTCCGTGGAATTTCAAAGTGTTTGTATTGTTGAAGTTGTGTATTCTTTACTTTCCCGTTGGTATTTGTGAATATTTTGACACTGATACGAGGCTAACCCTGGGTAAATGAGTCTGTAATCAAGGAACACAGCGGTAATTTTGAACTCGAAAAGGGTCTATTATGCCAAAAAATAGTCCTTTCCACACCCGGTACTTGCACAACGAGGACAAACTTGGCTCTGGATACGCTCCCAGATCACCTAAATGGATCTCAACTTTGGAAGGGTATTTGACTTTAAACTTTCTTCTTTTTTCTAATTGTCAGGTTGCCAATCTTGGACTACTTTTCCTTCTACTTTTTTTCATCTTTGCTGCTTTAGGAATCGAGCTCTTTGGCAGAATTGGTGAGTGTAAACAAATATTTATTCAAAACCGTTAAAAGAACGTAATTGAACCCTGAAACAACCTATGGGCTGATCTAAGGGCATAGCTAACTCACAGATTTAACCCTGAAGCAACCTCTGCGCTGATCAGTCAGGGCACGACTAACTCACAGATAGAACCCTGAAACAACCTCTGGGCTGATCTAAGTCAGGGCACGACTAACTCACAGATAGAACCCTGAAACAACCTCTGGGCTGATCTAAGTCAGGGCATGGCTAACTCACAGATTGAACCCTGAAACAACCTCTGGGTTGACGTGAGTCAGGGCACGGCTGAATAACAAATCAAATTGGAATTTAGCTCGTTGGCTTTGATGAGGGGGGAAACCCGGAGAAAAGGAAGAAAACCTAACAAACTCTACTCGCATGTGATTGTAGAGTGCAGAAATGGAACCTTAGATTCTTAGAGGAAAGGTAGTGCCGCGAAAGTACTTATTTTCTTATATTCCTTTGCTTCCAGACTGCAAGAAGTTTAATTGTGAAGGGATGGATGAGCATGCACACTTCCAAGATTTCGGCGTAGCAATGTTGACACTATTTAGGATTTCTACGGGGGACAATTGGAACGGGATTCTAAAGGTATGTATTTTATATCTAGACCAGATTGTAAATGAGTCTGTTATCAAGGAACAAAGCGGTACTGTACATATTTGTGCCACTTAATCGTCTTACTAAAATATCTAGTTTTAAAAAGGAGCTTACACAGCCATCTTGCTTGTATTTTTAGGATACTATAAACGAGAAAATCTGTGAAGTCAGTCCTGATGTGGACTGTAAAGTCCTAGAGCACGTTGCTCCGATATACTTCGCGGTATTTGTGCTTGCTACTCAGTTCGTCTTGCTTAATGTTGTTGTTGCTGTGTTAATGAAACACTTAGAAGAAGCCAAGGAAGAGGACAATTCTTCTACTTCTGGGTCACGCAACTCCATTACTTCGTCACGCAAGGATTCTAAAGAACAAGAAGAACCTGTGGTCACGCTAAAGGTCCCTCCTTCGGAAAAGTTTCGGAAAGTTTCGTTTGATGACGATTCTGGCAAAAAAGAGAATCAAGCGACTGTAGACATAACTGTTCCAACAAATCGAGGCCAAGGAGTACTTCCTTTGGTAGCAGTGAATGGTGAAGATGTGAATCATTCGGATTCTGAATACAGCACGACATCTCCTATCCCTCAAACCAAAGTAATGGAACATCAGAAACCTGTCTTGAGCCAATCAACACCAACTCTTCGCCCTGTGCTACGAACAAGAAACAGATCGTCGTCGGCAGCACCTAGGATCGTCAAAGAGATTAGTAGTAGCTCATCTTTAGCAAAACTTAGCCCTATTTTAGGGAGACTGGCAAAATCACGGCGTTTTGATGACTCTGATGAGCTTGTCAGCCGTGCGCATGCGCATACTCTTCCTCCGTTGGAATTTTCCGGCATGACCAACCACGCTTCCGAGAACGACTTAAGCCCTGAAGGTGGGATTCCTTTGTCCCCGAGGGCTCCAATCTATAAAATGAGTGAAGATAGTGATTTGTATGATAGTAACTTAGAAGGCGATTACAATGACTCTAGCCATACGCCAAGTTCCCCTCGACCATTGCGTCCTTCGATCAAGTCCAACACTTCCGGTGCTTCTTCTACTTCCGGTTCCTCTTCGTCCAGTTATAACGATGATCGTCACCAGGCCCCGACGAACTCTTTGCCTTCAAGGTGTACAGAAAATGCTTGGGGTACCCCTAAATCAGGTAGTAACCGAAGTATCTTGTCATCCTTTTCGGGGCGACGGAGGTCAAGTAAGGGGCGTCGCCCTTCAGCAGGCGAGTCAAGAAACAAAAGAAGTAACAAAAAACAGAGTTATGTTTAAACGAGCTCTTCTTCGAGAGATAACGGCCTACGAAAGGTAACCTCGCCTTATTGCTGTCACGTGCCACGTCACGTGACTTGAAAGCGATGCTGGTTCATCGTCCAACACAGGGGTTACTACCTCATGTATGATTATATATTATGGATCCTTTCATAAACCAAGGATCGTGTCAGCGATCCATTATGATTAGAGGTCTACATGAAGTAGTAACCTCTTATTTTTGATAGTGTCTCCATGGAAACGAAACGTGCGATGAAAGATTCTGAAATCTCTTAGACCTTGAACAACAGGGGTCTGGCTTACACAAGTATTTAATATTTATTTTTACTTAACTTTTCCCATTCGATCTCTATGAAAGTAAAATATAGTCGAGTCTCTCTAATGTTGCCCCTAAAGGCTGGACACACGATGTGATGTTGTTTCTGATGTTGCCTGCAACGTTGCTTGCAACTTGGTAAATTGCACTCCTTGTCCACCCAGTGCAACGGTTGCATTGTAGTTTTTCCTTTTTATGTCTTATCGTGTCTCTGAGCCTTTAAAAGACAAGCCAAGCATTGAACAGGTTTCAGTAACAGAGAGATGTCTATATTAGGAGGTCTGTTTGAAAGAGAATGAGTGCACAATAGCAAATGTCCGTGTTATAGAGGTCTCTTTATGATGAATAAGTGGGGTCAGTACCAAAGAAACTGTCCATAATAGAGAGGTGTCCGTATTATAGAGGTCTTGTGCAGCCGTGTGTCCGTTATAGTCAGGTATTCATGTTGATGAAGATGTACAGTAATTGAAAAATAGCACACAGTACACACGTTACAAATTAAATGCCAAGCAAAATATTGTAAAATATTATGGCTCTTCACGTCATCGGTTGTCACAATTTTTAAAAATATCTTTCTTCTTTACGTTACAAGAATTGGAATCTACTTGCTTAAAAAAATGAATCTATATGAGTGACATTATGAATACATAGTGGATGTGGTGACGTATATGATGTTGTTTGTACCCAAGCTAGACCAGAATGCAGTTTGATTTTGGTCTATAAACTAATATTAGATATTCTGAGGTTAAGAAAAAAGCTGGGTAAAGGTGGCATTGCAGTGCATTGTGGGGCTGTATGAGGGCACAAAATAGACACCACCTTATAAAATGTCCCCTTAAGCAGTTCAACAATGCATTGCAATGCCAATTCAACCCAGAGTTTTTCTCGACCTTGGAATGGCTAATACAATGAAGGGGAAATCTAATTATATTAGTTTTTCTCAAATATTTGCATTGTTTGATGTGACTATTTCTTTAGGGTTTGGTGGAATGAAGTTGGCAAAAATTCATAGTTTTTAAATTTTAAATTTTCTCGCATTGCAAAGCTAAGATCCTACCTTCTTTAAATCTCATCCCCCTCCCCTCTCCTCATAAGTAATAAGTTGTTATACATGTTTTGAATTTACAGATGAGTTACAAAACCTGTGAACTCATATCTTTAATTCTCATACTCATGAATAATTAATGAGGAGAAAACAAAGCAAATCACTACTGTGACGGTGGTTTGGAAATGTGTTCTTAATTTGCATTAAATTTTGTAAACGTTTTCTTTGATTTTCTCCAAGAAACATTCATGAGTTTGAGAAGTAATTTCAAACACTTGAGAGAGTCCTTCCTCCGATTTCCAAACACCTCAAAGTCAGTTAAAAAAACTCGGCTGCGCCTCGTTTTTTCAACTCACTTTTCGGTGTTTGGAAATCGGAGGAAGGACTCTCTCGCGTGTTTGAAATATTACATCTAGTCCCATAACTCCATTAGAGAAGGGTTTATATAGGTCTTCCTTTCAATTTCATGAAGCAAAGAAAGCTTTTTTTAATTAATTTGTTTTTACATCCCCAAATTCCAAATTGAATGAAGAAATATAGAGAGAGATATTATGCATCGATTCAGAGGATCAGGCCCTGACTTTCCTTTAGCTTCGCTTAATGATTTTCAGAGTTTTCGAGAGGCATTTTTGGACAGATTCTCCATTTTTTGGCCTAGTTGTAGGCCTTTTCCTTAGAACAGCTGGCATAATTCAATAGATTTGCATAGTTTTGATTTGAAACTAATTTATAAATAATTATATTATTATTAATTGAAGGTTAATATAAAATTTTGTGCAATAATTGAATAAGGAAAATATCCAATATGATGCATATTTAGTGATAAAGAAAAAGATATAAATGTCACCCAAAGCTAAAAGGACTTGCTCTCACCAAAAGGAAACACAATAAAAAATAATCTAGTTGATAATATGATGCTAAAGAATTCTGAAAAACATGATTATTTATTACTATTATTACTATTAACTAACACATAGGAATATTTGGATCATTTTAATAAGCTTGTCATACTAGAGAGCCTAACTATAATAGGCATTTCCGATTTAGCGGCATATGAGCGGAATAGGCATATACTAGCGGAATAAGCATTAACCAGCGGAATAAGGCTAGAATCATCGTTATGACCAGAAAATTCAATAAGATAATGAAACAGCTTTCAGTATACCTGTTTTATTTAACTTAAGGTATTGCACAATTATAATCGTTAACACTACCTGTTTTATTAGCTTAACTGACGAGCAGTGTGCTCGAGAATAAGATCTCGTCCCGTTGAAACGCAGTTATATAAAAAAGTTGCGTTCATAATATACTAATGTAAATGCTCGCCCTTAAATTTATAAAAGAACTAAGAATGCTAGCATATAATGTAGAATATCACGACGGTTATTATTTTCGAGAAGTTTTCCTTCTGCATGGACACGTACGTATTGCTAACATATAGTTGATATGTGGATGCCTACTGAGATTGTTCACTGCCTGTAAACACGCACTTGCTTCCCAACTCTGTACCCCCTCTGCGGGGAAAAACATGATTTTATTCAAGTTCTCTGTTAGTTCTTCTACAGTGGAAATGGCTGTGCACATAACCAATGCGTTGAAATTCAGAACAAAACAAGATATTTGAGAGATTCAGTAAGAATCTCGTGTTTTCGACAAACATTTGTGCTACGCAAACGAAAAAAAAGTAAAAAGAAGTTGAAAAGCTTTTCAAGAAGCAATAGATATATAATAAAATAACCTTTGTCTTTGGTGAAAAGGTTTGTAAAAGGTACTAGTTAAATTACAGGGAAAGAACAAAAACGTGCCCATGCCGGCCAGGCTCTGCGGTAAGAAAAAACGTGATGTTTAATGTCTATTTACTAATAACGTGAACAGAACTTATAAAGCATATAAGGTGCTAGTCTTCATCTGACAAAGAATCTGTCACGTCAAGACCATGAACTGCCCTCCAGCTTTTTAATGCTTTCTGGTGCTCTCGTGCAGCACTTTGGGCCGCATCAAGAACGGCGGGGATTGCTTCGAGTAAGCTGTCCAGTTTTTTCTCTCTGGTGACCTGGGAGTTCCTAGATGACTTCAGCTTTTTACTTGACTTTGAGCTTTCCTTAAGAGGTCTTTTCCTGAAAGGATAATAGCAAAATTAACGAGGTTTTATTATCAAATAGGTATGAGCAACGTTAAAAGTAATTCTGTCTGCTTATAAATTACCTGTCTTCCATCCTCTCGCTTTCTCTTGTTTTCTTGATTCGTGTAAGGATGTCAGCAGGGTCGTCATTTGGTTCGTTCTTTTCTGCATCTAACACATACTTTGTTTCGCGGTCATTGATAGCTCTGCAAATGTCTTCAACTTCTTCAGTATCTTTATTACAAGTTTATTCCACACTGGATGCGGACGAGTATTCTTCATCAATTATTTTATTTGACGTGCTTGCTTCACTGGCATTCCTACCAGGAAATAAAAGAATCATCGCACTCCATATAATACCGTTATTGAGAGTCCTTTCTTCTTTGGTCAACAGCATTCTTACCATGAAGGAAGAGCGTTGTTACGCAGTTAAGTAGCTCTCTTCCTTAATTGCTCCTCCAACACTTTGTTGGAATTTCTTTTAGCCAAATACTGATCACCTGCTTCTCCCAAAACCTCAACATGCCTTCTCATAAAACTCAAAACACTTTTCCACTCTCTTCCACATGTTTGCACAGCTTGAAGAAGAAGAGTATCTTCCACTTGAGTGTAGTTTTTCCTTGGTTTTCTTTGCTTGTTGTTGTCCATCGCGCCTTTCTCGCAGGATTAAGAAAAGTGAAAAGAGCCCTAAAAATTTGCATACATAGGCACGTGCACACGTGCACTGGTCGTAATGTTTTTTTTAAATATTTTTGTTTGGTTTCGTGACTGCGAACGGAAAAGTTGCATATACATTTAATACACTACCTGTTCGCGTCAGTCAACAATGGATGTCCCACCTTTCCCAATGTTTATTGTAGTAACCCTGCTGTGTATCTTTGCAGCTATAAAATTGAGTCCTCAAAGACCAAAACGTTTGGTCCCTTTATTTCCTATGCATGTAAAAGGGAACCTGCTCATCACACTTGTTGCGCTTGTCTCTACGGCACCAACAGGGGCTAATCTCCTAGCCCGACTTTTTGGCAATCAGCTGCTTAACCATCGTAACATGTGGCAGAGATGTTTATTGTTTAGCACGAAGAAATCCACACATGGTACATGACCGGGGAAACACCAGAATACTTTGATGCTATTGTACGAAGAATTGGTATAGAAGTTACCCGTCCGAGACACACACCTCGGGTGCCAACTACAGGTAGAAGAAGATCTTGTAATCTTGACGTCAGCAACAGAGTTCTACTGGTGATTATGTGGTTGAGACAATACCTAAAACTTCATGTTCTGGCATTTATTTTCGGAACCAGTAAGAGTACAGCTGCTGATGCTGCAGATGGTTTGAATTTACTCCTTGTAGCTGGGTAAGTTTGCTATATAGTAGCGTTGTCACGTTGTGCATAAGTATTTCGATCTAGCTGCTATTTTACTGCATATATAAACAAACACAAACATAAGCAAAATTTAGTACTACACGTATTCATAGTTAACAAACGTCTTGCAGATTTCCGGGGCACATGAACGATGCGGAGTCATACAGACGACTTCTTGCTATAGGCCATGGAAGAAGAAGGAATCTACCACGATGAGCAAGGCTGCTAGCTGATGGGGGATACGCTAACGCCCCACCTCTTATCACTCCAAGGCGTATTGCTTACAACAGACGACAACAGAATGCCAACAGAGCGCTAAGGTCGCTTCGTATCCGCGTAGAGCACGCCATTGGATTCCCGGCTGAAAATTTACTCAGCGACCTCGGATATTTTTCGACACATGAGGCCATTTCAACCCTTTGTAATAGCAACTAGTGGTGCTCTTGCTAATCGAAGGAAAAGAATTCTAAAAACACTGTAGTGTTATATATGTTCTTTTTGATATACTTTTCGGAAAAGTAAAACAAACTGGCGTAACACATTTATATTAGTGAGAGCAGAAAAATTCCTAGCTTGATATTGTAAACAAATCTCAAGATATGTTGATAATAACTAGCGCTTACTAGTCAGTTGTGACTGTTTTGGTGCGTTGAATATAACAGGTGTATAAGAAAGTTCAAAAGTATATCACGTTTGGGACATTAGTTCTTCGTAGTAAGAGGATTAAATATTAAGGACCATAGTAGTAAGACGAAGGAGTAACGTCTGTAACAATAGTTACAGACAACTTTCGCAGTTGTTATTTACCTAATAATACATTGTACTAGCTGAGAAAACAGTAAGATAAGGAGTTTTGAAAATTCTATTGGTTAAATCTGGAATAAAATGATGATAGCTCTTTTTAATTTATGCTATTCCGGTCGGATTATAGAATGCGGAATATACTTTCCCTATGCCGCTAAATCGGAAATGTCTAATTGAGTTTTAGGGTAAAAAAAATCATGAAAAAATAAGTGAATTGAATACCATGAAATTATTTTGATTAAAGTTATGACAAAAGGTTTATTGATTTGTGTTGTCTGTGGAGTACCAGGGACCGCAGAGCCGGGAGAGGGGGCTGCCTGCAAACGTTCCCCCCCAAATTTAATGCTTAATATGCTTAATTTTCAAATGCCAGCCCCAACTTTTCAATATGCTCCGTGGGCACTGAGTATGTGTTGGTGCATAATGACATGTCACCTTATCACAGCACAGCACAGCACACTACACCTTACAGTATCACCATGCTACATCATACCTCAATCCAACACACACTACACTACACAATACAGTACCACCATAAAAAACCATACCTCATTTCAACACACACCACACCTTAGCTGTTCAACACACACCACACCATCCTACACAATACAGTACCACCACACTAAACCATACCTTAGTTCAACACAAACCACACCTTAGCTCAACACACACCACACCACCCTACACAATACAGTATCACCATGCTACACCATACCTCACTTCAACTCACACCACCCTACACAATACAGTACCACCATGTTGTACCATACCTCACTTCAACTCACACCACGCCACCTACACAATACAGTATACCGTGTTATACCTTTGTCACACCTCACTTCGACACACATCAAACAACACCACCACACCTCACTTTTACATAGCTGCACTTTTCAAATCCAGGATGCAGAATATCCAGCTAATTAAATTATATTCCTTTATTTCTCCTTTTAACTTAAAATTATGTATCACGTGCATGTATTTGATACAGAATTGAATTCTCAAGCAGTTTTAGCAGCTATTTTTGTGCACTTTTGACTGTTATCCTTAAATACAACTGACTGCAAATAAATTACCAGGGGGGGGGGGGGATAGTCATAATGTTAGTGACTAGCAATATAGCGATTTATATTAAAAATACAATGCAGAGCTGTCATATTGGAAAGTAACCAAGCCTTAGCATGAAAGAGAGGTACGTGAGTAAGTCCACAGGAAGCCCAATTAAATAAAAACTTACATACAGTACATTGACATGAAGCCAGTATGTTATGTGTTGATTGCATTAGGTCATTAAAACTGTGAGCTGCTGACAGAGACTGTCTACCTCATCTGATTGACCTTTGTACTTTGTGACATCAACTTCTAAGGCTTTTGCAAGACCAGGAATCTGGAAATACAAAAGCATTGTATGGATATTGGTACCAATGGCTATTATATGGGTAGGAAATGTATGGTGCTGGCTGGCCATAAGAATGGTTATCGTATGAGTGGGAAATATACGGTACTGACTTACAGCACGTACATAGTACAACATGCCGTAACATCAAACGGCTTCCCATAAGGATGGTTATCATATGAGTGGGAAACGTACTATACTGACTTACAGCACTCATACATGGTACAACATGCCATAACATTAAGATGGCTTCCCATAAGAATGGTTATCGTATGAGTGGGAAACATACGGTACTGACTTACAGCATGCACATGCATGTGACATTGAAATGCAAGTAACTGTTTCTTGTGGGGGTCGGGAGGGGTGACCAGACACCTACTTCAACTTCTTCCCCCAATAACCACACCCTTACTTACCTCAGAGTTGTACTGCATGAATCGATGAAGCGCAAACAAGCAGTAATAGGCTGAAAATAAGAATAAATATACTCTTATAGATCCAAATTTACCAAAAAGTCTAAGAGTAGTAAACGAACAATTACTTTAAAAGATAAAGTTACGCTTTTGAATTTCAAGCAAGACATGTTTTTGAACAGTTTTACAATACAGGACTTCATCATCAGTTGCTAAATATAGAGTGACTAAATCACTCTGTACTAAGTGATTTCGCAACATATACCAATGAAAAGGTGTTGGTAAGTGTTCAGCCAACTTAATGACCACTTGCCGACCACTTACTAACACCTTATCATACGTTGTGAGTTTATCATGGTCACATACTTATTGTCTTGTCCGGTTCTCTAGTCAGTAATTCCATTACAGCAGTAGAACACTCAAATGCAATGTCGCTAGAGACCTACAAATTTTCCAATCAATTCACTAGTAAATAAGAAATCTTTAGTAGAGGCCAGTATGGGCACTGCAAGAGTTTCCTTGTGTCCTAAGACTAGAGACTTGTAACTCAAATGACGCATAATTCTGCCAATAGGTCACTTGCATTATATATAGCATCATTTACTACCACTACCAATCTCTTGCACACTTTGTTTTTTTTCCAGTTAATTACCACCAAATGTCTTCCTCACATGAGGAAATAGTAACTTGAAGAAAGAAAATTTGTGAAGCGTTTTGGTAGTGGTAGTAAAGTGACGGCATCATGCAAACAGCCAAGCGCTTAATAAGGGAATTTAAGATTTGCAAAATCTATGACGGGGACGTCAACTGGAAGTGTAAATATTTGTTCTTCGGGGTTCTGTGCATTGGAGATTTCATCCATAGGGAAGACAGATTTTGAAGGCGCGAAACCCAAAGTGCAGTAATTTACACTTCCAGTTGACGTTGCCGCCGCAAATTTTGCGAATCTTAAAGTCCCTGTAATTGCACACAGCACAGAACAGCAAGAAAGTTTTTTATTTCTTTTTCAAATTAAAAAATGATTAGAATATAATTGTTATCTTGTATACAAATAATGAAATAGAAAGTGTACATGCATGATGTGTGCTGTATGCTCTCATAAATCATGCGCTCCCAGCCAATCAGAATGCAAAGTTGAAGTTAAAGATTTATTTATTTATTTTATTTCTAGACACCTTGTACACACCTTGTGTCTTGCAACATTAAAAGTAAGTTCACTAGCAGCAAGTTGAACATCGTTTTCTCCTTCCAGAAGACAGTTTGTTAAGACTGATAACATGTGAGGCTGTGAAGCCGTGTTGCTTAGCAACAGATCATGCCCAGGTTTTATACTCACTGCATTACATAACTGTGAAAAAACAAATAGACATGTCTTGATGAAATTCTCCTAATATTCTTGTACAACGATTTGATTGATTGGACGTACCATTTGTAGAGAAGGCACTAGAATGATCTGACTTTGCTTGGATGGACAGACAGACAGCTCACTTATCAACTTGTACAAAATGTCTTGAGCTGCAAATGTCGTACACCATCAATATCTCATGGAATATTGGTATAATCCCTTGGTATGGTGTTGATAATAATGATGATGATAATGATAATGGTCATAGCAATGATGGTGATGACATATCAACACTGGCAATTGTGGTACAATAATGGTGATGATGATGTTAATGCTGATAATGATGGTGATGATGGTGATGATGATGATGGTGATGATGATGATGATGGTGGTGATGATGATGATGATGATGGTGATGGTGGTGATGATGATGATGGCGGTGGCTATGATGATGATGATGATGATGAGAGCTTGTATGGCAGATATATACCTTTTGGATGTTCCAAATATGATTTTTCTAAACAGAGTCCTTTCATTACTCCAAGAAAATTTAATAAAAATCTAGGCTTGTCTTTCACTTCTTTCATCTTGGAAAACAGTTTTTCTAAAGAAAAAAGGTGACCAACTGTCAACATATTAAATA
Organism: Actinia tenebrosa; assembly: GCF_029948245.1. Taxonomy (NCBI): domain Eukaryota; kingdom Metazoa; phylum Cnidaria; class Anthozoa; order Actiniaria; family Actiniidae; genus Actinia; species Actinia tenebrosa. The sequence continues at coordinate 5,737,364 of NW_028292577.1, read as the reverse complement.
GAAGAATATCCTAAAACTAGGAGCTAGTCTTTAACTTTCTGGCATATGAATAGAATAAGAAATACAATTGTTCTTGTTTATGAGGGCAAACCTTTGCATCTAATCAACAGAAGCCCTTATCCCATAGAATTGGAGAATTGACTGGTTTTTGAGGGCAGGGAAACCCGCAAACCTTGAAAAAAACTCTCAAAACAAGGGAGAGAATCAACAAGCTCAACTCTACTCGAATCATACCCTGTGAGCACAGTCTCCTTTTACCTCCTCTATGGGCGTAGAGGAGGTAAAAGGAGACTCTGCTCGAAGGGTACTTGAATCAGTGAGTGCAGCAATTGCCAGCCCACAGACACAATGCATTTGTAGCATCATACACTACTAAACTTCCCCAACAAAGTTACAAGTCAACTAGAGTACAAACACTATAAGTGTGCAACATAAATACCACTAAATACTGTTAAATTATGATAATCCTATTGTTTTCTATTGTTTAATTAGCACTATTAACTACTAAATAGTGCAAAGTGTTGCACACTTTTAGTGTTTGTACTCTATCATTATAATACTAATATTAATAAATATATTTATAATAACTATTCTATACCAATGCTGCTCACGAATTCCTCTGAGATTACAACTTCCTTTTTCTTCAATAACAAACTTTCGATATCGTCCAAACAAGATTCAAGTTCTGTTCTATCTTCACCAAGATCACTTTGCAGAGCTTCTAAAATTTTTGTGACATCTTCAACATTATGAACGACTGGTACAGGAAGACTTTCATGATTGGTTGATGGCTGGTGCTGATCACTCCTTGGTTCAAAGATGGATTCTGGGTTACTGGATTCCTTAGCTTTAGAGGATGGATTGGGTCTTGGGTGTGAACTAGAAGAGGAGGAAACGTGGCCTGAATCGTCGACTGTCGATCCTCCTGCAGGAGTGACTCTCATGGAATCAACGATAGGCTTAATCATCTGACCAAAAGCACTAAAAAAAAAAATTCACAGTAAATACCATAAAATTCCATGGGGGATCTTCTATATGGAACAATATGGTTTGAAGTTGAGATTGAACTTGATTCTTTTATTCATCAAATCCAACCTCGACTTGAAACCATTATTTGGTGATCAGTCAAGCGAATTCGGGATAGGTCTATTGTTTTATGGTATCGTTTGTTTTTATAACCAGAAGGGAAAAAAAACCTTTGCTATACTTCCAGTCTACCTTTCCTTTTATTATCGTCATAAAAGACTGGCCCGGGGAAGAAAGGGGGTGGGGGGGGGGGGGGGGGGGGGGGGGGAGCTTAAAACTGGAAGGATTTTTGCATTTAGTAGACAAACTAACTGACCAAGGGATTCTTAACATGGTAAAATTTTTAAGGTATTGTGTAGCTCCAGAAATCACCCATACCCACCTCACAGAGGAATTTGGAATTTCTGAAGAGTAGTGCGGTCAGAGAAAGAACAAAAAATAATAGAGTTTGTATGGAAGAAAATTGGAATTTAAGGGGGTTGGGGGGTGTCTTAAAAAAATTCCTCCGAGGAGGGTATAATGGATAATTTTTGGATCTACACATCGTTTGTCTTACATTATAATAGAAAATTTGTAGTAATGTGTAGTTCCAGAAATCATCCATACCCACCCCACAGAGGAATTTGGAATTTCCGAAGAGTAGGGTGGTCATAGAAAGAACAAAAATTACGGAGTTTGTATGATACGGGGGTGTCTTAAAAAATTTCCTCCGTGAGGGGGGGGGGGGGGGGGGGGGGGGAGGGGGGGTATGGATAATTTTTGGAACTACACATCGTTTGTCTTACCTGTTCAGTATATCGTTGGGCAGATCATGGATGTGTTTGGGTATTTTCCTTCCAGTAAGAAACATAGTTACTTCATTGGAAAATTTGTTACAGTTGTGCTCAAAAAGATGGTATTTGTCAGCTCTGTGGAAAAAAATAATGCTATTATCTCCATCTATTACAGTGCCATCATTTAAATGTCTTTTTCTTGAAACCTTTAAAAAGATCAAATTCGATGTCTCAGTGCAGACTAGCATTTTGATGACCGTCATTCAAAGAACTGCAAAAAAACCTTTTGGGATATTTTTAACTGATGTTAGAGAATTAGAGGATTAATAAAAGTCTTTAATACAGTCCAAAATCTCCCTTAACATATTGTTTTTTATTGCAATTCTTTGATTGACATTCATTGAAATCCTAGTCAGTGAATGAGAAAACAGCTGATCTATATATAGTGTTATACCATTATCACGGAAGTGATAGATGTGTTGATCATCACAGTGAATGAGCAATCTAAGCGAACGCTGTAAAGAAAGACCTGAAAAAATTATTTCAGGCTTCAATGGGAATCAAACCCATGACCTCCGCGATGCCTGTGCGATGCTCTACCAACTGAGCTATGAAGCCAATCCTGTTGGTGACCGGTCATTTTTGTTGGGTTCATCAAGCCACCATATGTAATAAGTGTGAATATTGAATGGATAGAACTGCGGTGAAATAATGAAATCATGGAGGTGCAAACCACGAACTAGCTTGATGTTTCATTAAGTCTAGCACTGAATAATGTCTATCATATACTGCTATTATGTTACCTAAATGCATCTGCTCCAAGTCCTCTAAGATATTCCATAAACACATCTTCTGGGATGTGGGTGTCACCAAGGTTGATGACTTCATCTGGTTGGCCAAGAATCGTACCTCCCTATGCATATAAACAAATTAATTTATTTGCAGTAGTCAACAATCTGGTTGTCATCCTTCTGTAAAACTCAAAACATGAATTGTTTTGAATAAATATTTAGTATTAGCTACTTATTATTTATTATTACATATCATTTATGCTATAGAGGTAATATCAGTCGGCTAAGCATCTGATACGGCTGTGTAGTCGCGGAGTATTTTGCCAAAAATTAGGCGAGCCAAAACAAGTGATGAGTAAAAATGCATAGCCGTATCAGATGCTTAGCTGTTTGATAAGTTGTTTATCATTTAATTTTGCAAAGAAATGCTCAAAATCTCTCTAAACCTTATCATACCCAGTGCGAGCAGATGAGAAGTACTATAAGTCTCATATCAAGCATGGTCTTTTCCATATTACGCACGTTCTTTGCAGAATCAAATGATAAATTTATTTATAATCACATAGTATTTTAATGAGGATGTGGGTGATGCCTTAATAGACTGCTTTGACGATGCAATGGCCATCTTGAATCATAAGGCATTATGGGGTAAAATATCCAAGGGGCAAATATAGATCTAATATGATATTTGATGTTTGATGGTACAAAGTATATTATCACCACTCACATCCATCACCTTTTTTTATGAAAGAAAGACACAGAAATTACATCTACATATTATCTGCCATCTTTGTTTTGTTTTGCCCGCCTGGACACCGCATAATACCTTGCAATCCAAGATTGCCACCATATTGTCAAAGTTATCATCAAAGTAGTCTATTGTAAGTGCCTTGTGGATACACTCTTGTCTTCCTGTGCTAATTGCCAAACAAAAAAAATTAAATAAAATCCTAATCCTAAATAACTTACTGGTCGGCAGTACTCTATTCCACCTCCACCAAAGAAAAACTCATGGCCAAAACATACCACTCCAGTATGCCTGCAAAAAAAAGATTTTTGTATATACCTATGTCATACATACATATACCTATTGGTTGGTGTGAGATTTTGAATATATTTAATATCAAATGTTTTTTTAATACAAAAAGTGTATTTTATAACTTTAGAGTCATTTAACTTACCAAATACCATCAATCTGCTTCCCTACAAACGTCAAAGACATCAAAATTATTATCAAAGAAAAAACAATTGCAAGGAAATATTTATAGAACCTTAATGTTGTTAAGTTTTAGTTAAATTTATGTCGCAAAATATAGGATAAAAAAACAACTAAAATAAGTTTAATTTTTCTATATTATATAGAGGATATCTGTTACAATCAAAGAATATTTTTTAACATATATTTTTAGAATGAAAAATGATCATAAATTACATACCAAGTAAAAGAGGCGACATTTGACGAGCGAGTCCATTTGACAACTCATAAATGTACAATTTTACAGCATTTGTAGCCATAACTTGTTGTAAAATCAATAGCACTAGATATTCAAAATGTTATAACTGAATAAAAAGTAGAAAATTCGACAAGATCTTGGAGAAAAGTTATGGATTCTATGGACATTCTATTGTTTACAACTTGAGGAAGTTTTGTTGAGTCATGCAATGTAAAACAGGCGTTCCTAGTAAAACCGAGAGGGTCTGAACAAGAATATAAAGGAAGCCCGACAACTAATAATTACAAATTTCGAGACAATATTTTGTCTTATCTTTATAATTTATTTTTATTGATTTATATATGATTAAGTTATAAAAAATATCTAAAATAAATATAAAATAAAAAACAATTTTCAACGTGGATTTTTTAAAACCACTTATCTCCCATGAAGCATTGCGAGGGGATAACGAAGAACGCCTGTCTAAATTTGCATTTTAAAGGGAAAAAAGGGGAAAAAATCAGTTATTTTTCTTATATTTTTGACTCATTTTGGTAACAAAAATGGATATTGGTACAAGAACTGAAACAAAACGAGCTCTTAGGAATTGTGTTTTCGAGAATTTCCAACGACGAAGAGCTCGAGATAAATTATTATTCTGTCATAATATGTATTTTATGACATGATATTTTTGGTTTCTGACTCACGACCTACTGTACAAGAAAAGGAAACTTCTTGTAAAAAAAATTTGGTTCCAAGGCCGAAAGAGCTCTGGTCCTGTCAAAGAGGGATACGTTCTTGAAAATGAAGCGAAAATTCTCATGTTTTGGTGGAAGGATTAAGAGTTTGACAATACCGGAGGCTGTTTCCAGAGTGATAAAAGTTCACAGGAAAAATGCTTTTCCAAAAGTGTTTACATATCGACATCTGTTAGGCTCGATGGATCAAATCACATCCGGACTTCGCTGGGGCTACAAAGACTATTAGCCGTATTTTGCCCATTTAACTCATCAAAAATACCATCTAAAAAGTTTTAATCATGGTTTATCGATAGAAACCACTTTGTGATTGCATATTCTGGTGAATTCATTCGTTTGGTCTGACAAAAGTCCTTCAACATTCAACATCTATTTTCTAATGTGAGTATGTTAACTCGACTGTAGTTGTATTGATTTAAAAACACTGCTATGGTTTTAATAATTCAACTACGTATATATCGTTAAAGTTATAAGGGGGAAAACGAGTTATTTTTCACTTAATGCGTGTTACATTTGTACACGTATAATATATACACATTGAGTGTACATTTTATCTCAACTTAAGTTCAATAAAACTTTATCTTATTCTCCCCATTCAAAACAAAACATAAATTCGGCAAAACGAATAGCTTAAAATCAGTTAGCTGTCTGTTTAAACGAATCTTAATTTTATGTATTTATTTCAAATAGAAGTCGAATTAAATCTCACTATAGTTTATTCTCTCAAAATACGTGGTATAAACAGTTTGTGATATTTATAAGGATTGTGTTCATTTAGAATTTAGAAGGAAAAACACTTTATAACCGTGTAATGCTTTTCTGTTTAATAATAAACTACATTGTTTTCATTTTTAAGAACTAGCAAAATGGTATCTTCATTAAGTGCTACGCTGCCATTATTCTTTCTTTCCTTACTTCATTAATTTGTGCAGTCACTTCTGTTTATATTTTTTGTTTTGCTATTAAAAAATAGCTGTTTTACATCTAAATTAATTTTCTGCCTCAGGAAAGAAAGTTGATCTATTTAGACTTTGAACTGAAAACTGCTTTCACCTTAGGATTTAAAAAAACATGTAATTTTTGATATTTTTCTGCTGGCAATATAATGGTTTAATATATTATTTTTAATAGGTAGATGAGGAATCTTTTTGCATCTCTCTTTACAATAACCAAAAAATATTATTTAATAATATAATATGTATATATAATAATAATAATATTTATTTCAGGATATTATGATGGTTTTTTTGTGTTTATATGTTTCTTTTTGTATCAATGAATGAATGGATGGATGGGTGAATAAGTGCAAGAATGGATGGATGGATATATAAATGTAAAAAAGAATGAATAGATAGATGGATGGATGAATGAATGGAGGGAGAGAGGGAGGAAGGGAGGGAGGGAGGGAGGGAGGAAGGGAGGGAGGGAGGGAGGGAGGAAAGGATGGAAGGGATGAATGGATTGGTGAATGAATGGATGAATGGACATGGATGGATGAATAAATGAATGTATAATGTAAGGATAGATTGATGAACGAATAGACCTTTTCGCATTTCAGACCACATCTAATTCTCTTGTTATTGATTGAGTTGCAAAAGTACTAAGCAAAGAAATGGTACTCTAGAGAATGACACATGGTCTGAAATATGAAAACATTTGCCCAAGGAAAAGAGGTATATCTTACTCATTCTCCCAATAGTACTTATAAAATAACTGTTACAAATCTTGCATCCTGATTGGTTGGGAGCATGTGCTTTATGAGAGCACACAGCACGCACGTGCCCTTGTATTTTATAAAAGAAATAAAAAACTTGCTTGCTGTGCTGGGTGCAGTTATAAAGCACTTGGAGATTGGCGGAACACTCGAGAAGTGTAACACTTCTTTCGTGTTCTGCTAATCCTCGCCTGCTTTATAACTGCACACAGCACACTCGCATTTTTTATTTCTTCAATAACATATTTTTGAATGCAAGTAATAACATAATATATAATTTTTGTGGTCCCTAAACAGCCTTTTTGACATTTAAACAAGCAAGCAATGGCAGAGGCTACATCATTGAGCACTTCATCAGCAAACAGCCAACAGCTTTCAGAATCACAAACATGCAGGAAACGATTGCCAGAAATACCACCAGAGGAATTGGCCAAATATGGAAGCAAGAAAATTCCTCATGAACTTCCTCCGGAGGTACAAGCAGAGTTTAGACGCCGTCAGTTTAGGAACAGTTTGCATAAGAGATCAAGGTCCTTGTCTGGAATTGAGGGGATTGAGTTTTATAAAGAAGAAGAGACGACTTCTCAGTTAACTGAAGACACTGTTCAAGGTCAACAGAAGGAAAATCTTGCTCCATGTGCTAACAATAATGCAGTGTCCTTACCCAATACTCCAGGTAAGATAATATTGGTGGTATTTGTGTGTATATCTTGAACAACATTCTAGGGATGGAAGGAGTACTTTAGAATGCTCTAAAAAAGGAATGGAATGGAAATTTCAGTTCTAAATTAATAGTCTAAAATTAGCAACCTGACGATTAGAAAAAAGCACTCATTGTGCAAGTACTGGGTATGGAAAGGACTATTTTTTGGCATAATGGACCATTTTTGAGCCCAAAATTACCGCTGTGTTCCTTGATTACAAACTCATTTACCCAGGGTTAGCCTCGTATCAGTGTCTGAAAAAATATCAACTGTAAAGTAAAGAATGTACAACTTCAACAACACAAACACTTTGAAACTTGATGGACCTTCACTGGAACATGTGAATATTTATCCACAAAATCGAGACTAACTCTGATCGAGCAGCAGAGAACTCAAAACTGGAGTATTAAAAGAGGCAGGATGGAAGGAATCAAAAATTGATGGAAGAAAAGATGGATGGATGGATGGATGCTGGGTTGGGAGAGAGTTGAGTAAAAAAGGAGGTATAGAGAAGAGGCAGGATGAAAGGAAAGAAAGATGGATGGATGGTGGGTTGGGAGAGAGTTGAGGAAGAAAAGAGGTATAGAGTAGAGGCAGGATGGAAGGAAGGAAAGATGGATGGATGGTGGGTTGGGAGAGAGTTGAGGAAGAAAAGAGGTATAGAGTAGAGGCAGGATGGAAGAAAGGAAAGATGGATGGTGGAATAGGAGGGAGTGGAGGAAGAAAAGAGGTATAGAGAGATGAGTAATTGGGTGAAGGGAGAAAGAGAGAAAGGGAGAACAAAAGGGAGGAAACAATGGCGAGGAAGGGAAGGGAGTAAAGGGAATGAAAGAAATTAAGTAGAAGAGAAGAAAGAACAAAGCAACTGTTGAGGAAGAGAAGAAAAGAGGGAGGTAAGGATGGTAAGTGAAGAAGAGAATGGAGGAAGGAGGGAAGGTTGGTAGTTAAGGAGAAAAGGAAGAAGGGAGGAAAGGCTGGTAGTGAAGGAGAGAAAGGAGGAGAGAGGATAGGTTGGTAGTGAAGGAGAGAATGAAGGAGGGAGGTAAGGTTCTTGATAGAGAAGGAAGGAGGGAAATATCAAAAAATTAATTGTGTTTATGTATTTTTTATTCCAGCAAGCAAAAGAAGAAGCAGTGATAGTTCAAAACCATTGTCCAATGAGACAGAAGATCAGGAAATCTTAAAAGAGTTACGCTGGCATTACAAGCAGTACCTCAAGGCTTCTAAGAGAAAAAAAGAAAAACAACCTGAGGTATACCCAGAAGTTTAATACCCTGCAGAGTACATGTGTAGAGTAAGGCTGTTTGTGAAATAGTTTGAATGGGATTATCATAGCAAACAGGATTTTAGCATGTGTTGTTGTGTGCTGCTGTTGTTGGAATTGTTGTGTCGAGTGAGAGGTGTGGTGCACGTGTTTATAATCAAGTTATTTTTAAGAAAATTACAGTGTGGACACACTTACCACTTGAATAAAATTTAGAATTAAAAAAAATCCAATCTGGAGAGAGCAAAATAATTATCATGAGGTCCTTGGTGTTGGCCCTAGGTGCCACACAAACATAGATGATGATGATGATGATGATGATGAAAATCATTATCATACATTGACCTCCAGCCAATCACATCTCACTCGTTACTAGGGTGTTGTGTCTGCAGAGTTAGAGAAGAAGGAGAACTTGTCCTATACCTTTTGAAAATATCTTATATAGATGAAAAGTGCATCTTAAAGAAATTATGACATCCAATGAGTAGTGTCTCTTAAATCTGGGTTTCATTGTTCATTCAATCTGATTGGTTGGGATTACCACTTAGGTAAGCCAATTGGAATTCAGTATTTTGTTAGATCAATTAAGACGTTGCTTTTAATTTCTTTCAGGGGATTTCACAGTCTAATGCCGGTAAGGTTGTCAGTGCAGTACAAGTGGTATTAACTGAGGTATGTTCATCTCTCCCTGACCCCACCCTGTTAGGGACTACATTCATCTCTCCCTGACCCCACCCTGTTAGGGACTACATTCATCTCTCCCACCCCACCCTAGTAGGGACTACATTCATCTCTCCCCATCCCCACCCTGTTAGGAACTACATTCATCTCTCCCCACCCCCACTCTGTTAGGGAGCACATTCATCTTTCCCTACCCAACTCTGTTAGGGACTACATTCATCTCTCCCCATCCCCACCCTGTTAGGAACTACATTCATCTCTCCCCACCCCCACTCTGTTAGGGAGCACATTCATCTTTCCCTACCCAACTCTGTTAGGGACTACATTCATCTCTCCCCACCCCTACCCTGTTAGGGACTACATTCATCTCTCCCTATCCCACCATCTTACACTTCCTGCAGAAAAAAATGCAATACCTTCTACCCTCCTCCTTGTTTAAATCTACAAGCTCCCTTTACTGTCCTAATGTCCCAGTGTTCAAAATCTTACGGTAACTCTTCAAATTCGTTAAAATCTTTCTTTTCTGACCTTTACTTAACGATTTTTGACCTCAGCTTAAGAGTCAATGGCCTATTGACTTGTAGACCATGAGGACGAAAGGACTAATTATGTTAGTATAAACCTACATATTAGATCAAATATATGAATACAAAGAATATTTGAATTAGATTTTTCCGTTGTTTTGTTTTTCAATACCCCTACTTTTTGTTACTATGGTGATCATCACTAATAGACCACTGGTAGCTCAGCCAATCAGAGCGCAGGACTTTTGATAGAACATTAGTAGATTTATACTAAAATGGAATCTCTTAGCCTCTAGTGCCAACTGAAAATTTTTTCAGAGCGCAGGACTTTTGATAGACCATTAGTAGGTTTATACTAAATTGGGCTCCCTGTGCTAACGCTTACTGAATATTTTTCTTAGGCTTCCCAAGATTCCAGCCCACCAATCAAAGCCAACAGATGTGACAGATGTAGCCAGTCAGTAGACATCCTCCAGCGAGTGGCTGTAGAGAACCATGTGTTTCACAAGAGCTGTTTTATCTGTGCCATCTGCAGCTCGTGGTTGAATCACTTCAACTATTGCTTCGTCCCTGACCATGATAAGTTTTATTGTATTCAACACTACCAGGATATTGAAAGTGCCTCGGCGGGACTTGATGATCAGATACGGCATGCTTTGGGTATTGGTCCTGGAGTACAACAACAGTTTAACTATGTACCAGGTGAGCTTGATACACAGACGGACAGACGGACGGACGGACGGACGGACGGACGGACGGACGGACGGACGGACGGACGGACAGACGGACAAACAGACTAACGGACAAACAGAGTAGGTCCATCTTTCCCATGGCAAATGTTTATCTTAAGAAAATATCTTTTTTACAGATTCTGTGGATAGTAAGCCAAAGGCAGGTGGAGACAAAGCTTCCAGCAAAGCTCAAAACACTTTGAATGTCATGAAAGAAAAGATTTCCCTTCTTAGCAAGCGAGGGAGAAAGCTCGAGAAGAAAAGTAAAAAACTACGAAAACAAATAGATGGATTCAAAGGGAATGAAATGGAGAAAGGAAAGCTGTGGGAAGAATGGTTTGAGAATGAACGTGAGAAGTATACCACTTTCAGAAGGGAGGCAGAATTAACTTTTAAGTGAGTCAAGAATTTCAATTTCATTCGAATTTTACACGCTTCTGCAAAATCGTTCAAAATATTTAACAAAAGCAATAAAAACGCCTGTCTATATCTCTGTACTGTGATATAAACTAGCTGGGAGCTGTAGAGCACTCGAGAAGCAAGAGACACTCGACTACGCCTCGTGTTTTCCTAGTCTTGCTTCTCTCTCACCCTACAGCTCCCAGCGTGTTTATGTCACAGTACAAAGACATGTGCGCGCGTTTTATATTCCTTAAATATAGTCAATTCAAAAAATGTTGTCGTCGACCGGCTCAAGCCTACGCGACTGGACCGAAAGGAACTCTGGGTAGCAATCATTGAAGCCGAGTTGACTGCATAATTTTATCTGACTAGTTATGCCTGGTTTACAGCACGAACCTTCGTATGCGAGCGGGAAGTGTCGAAGGAGACGTTTTTTTAATGCCTTCATATTTTCGAAATTGTGAACTGAATCATAACTACTTTGTTTTTCTTTCCCTAAACCCAAAGACATGCATTTGATGGATTGTTTCTCGCCATTATTATCTTTATTCCTAGCGGGAACAATTAATTCAGAACGAATATTTAACCGCTTCAGTGATTTTTACCCATATTCCTTTCGGTCCAGTCGCGTAGGCTTGAGCCGGTCGACGACAACGTTTTTTGAATTGACTGTATACACCTACTTGCAAGAACGTTGACATACAAGAATAGAACATTATTAATTTAGTGAGAAAGGAATACATTAAAAGACAAAAGAAAAAGTTCAGCTTCAGTGATCTTCTTTTGTTTTTTAATATAATTCCTATCCCACTAAATCACTAATGTTCTATTTTCGTATGACAACGTTATTGCAAGTAGGTGTATATATTATTGTTCTTAGGGTGCGAGAGACAGAGTTGTCAGAGAAGTATCACGATCTGGAGAAGAAGCTACGTTCTATCACTGAAAAAACAGGTATTAAAAACAAGTTGTATAAAGTGGTTCAAAACAGGTAAAACAAGTTTTATAACATGGTTCAACCAGTTGCTGACAGTGGATATGTTTTTTCTACCCTATATGTTTTTTCCCCTTTACCTTGGGCGTAATCTTTTCCCATTTCGACCATGTCATTCCCTAGAGTATCATTTCTTTGTTTAACGGTTGCGCATGAGAAGATACATGAATATGGATACAATTCAAACAAAGAATCTTATTCTCAAGAGAATGACACGTGGTCTGAAATGGGTAAACATTACGCCCAAGATAAAGAGGTCTTTAAAGCAGTTCACCGTTTCCCCATTGAGACCGTGTGTTGCTCTTAAGTAACATTTCTTTGTTTAACGGTTGCGCACGTGAATATGGATACGAGTCTATTCTCAAGAGAATGACACGTGGTCTGAAATGGGGGAACATTGCGCCCAAGATAAAGAGGTCTATTATTTTACTTTGCACCGACAGAGAACAGCAAGACCGAGTATGATAAATCCAACGAGAAAGAACTGTTGCAGGAAATGCTTGTCGTGGTCGAAAAGAGAGAGCACTTGATCTCAGAAATGGAAGCAGCTCAACACAAGTAAGTGAAAAGTAAAATATAAGGGAGGGTCCAGGATTTTGAGGGAGGGGGGTGGGGTCCAAAGCCTACACTCAATAAGTGACGTCATTTTTGACGTCATACATACATTATACCCGTTGTAACGCATTCACATGTGTTGCTACTGGTGTCAAAGACATTAGAGTCATGACTTTCAAAAGAAAACATTTATGATATCATAGTGTAAAGATCCCAGAGGTTAATATCAAGGTTCTATCTGTAAGTTAGCCGTGCACTGATTTAGATCAGCCCAGAGGTTGTTTCAGGGTTCAATCTGTGAGTTAGCCATGCCCTGACTTAGATCAGCCCAGAGGTTGTTTCAGGGTTCTATCTGTGAGTTAGCCATGTCCTTACATAGATCAGCCCAGAGGTTGTTTCAGGGTTTTATCTGTAAGTTCGCCGTGCCCTGACTTAGATCAGTCCAGAGGTTGTTTCAGGGTTCAATCTGTGAGTTAGCCGTGCCCTGACTTAGATCAGTCCAGAGGTTGTTTCAGGGTTCTATCTGTGAGTTAGCCATGCCCTTACATAGATCAGCCCAGAGGTTGTTTCAGGGTTTTATCTGTAAGTTTGCCGTGCCCTGACTTAGATCAGTCCAAAGGCTGTACCAGTCCAGACCTAGCCGATCCCCATTTTAAATTGCCTTATTTTTGTTGTTTTTAAATCAGATACAACGAAGAAGACAAACAGCTCGAAAAGCAAAAAGACGACATTGGTAAGTACTAGACAACTGAATTTCTTTTTGTTTTATTTATTCTAAGCTCATATTTCATTTAAGAATAGAAATCCTGCGGGATAAGTTTTTTAAAATTAAAAATGACAGGTTGTCAAGCGAATAAGAAAATCCTTGATATTAATTTGAATTTTAAGCATTCCAACATTTAAATTTTAAAAGTTCTTAAAATTAATTAAATTAATTAAAATTAATCAATTAAATTAATATTTTAATTCTAAAAGTTTGATAAAAGGTACTTTTTGGAATACATAGAGGATATTACATGGGCGCGCGGAGATACGAAATTTATCTTCGAGTGTTGAAAAGATCTCTCACGAGTGAGCGATTTTCAACACGAGAAGATAAAATTCCTATCTCCAAGTGACCATGTAATATTCTGTTTATTATATAATTATCAATGAAGTATGTTTTGGCTTTTTCAGGCAATTCTTTCCGTGTATTTTTGAATAGCCATCGCAATGGTTATTTTCACGTGTGAAGATATCAATTTTTCGAAATAGAGAAAAATAGATATTTCATTGGTAATTATATAATGAAATTTAATAAAAAAAACTAGTTGTAGAAGACGACGTTTCGCTTTCATCTCGACAACATCTCAGGTGTTTTACAGTTTTCATTAGACCTGATGATGTTGTCGAGATGACGGCGAAACGTTGTCTCTTACAACTAGTTTTCTTATTAAATCCTAGAAGTACTTGAAATTTCTCATGCAATGAGAACGCATCATTTGATGATAGACCAACTAGTTGGATTTGACTAATGTGTTAGCTATAAATCTTAAATAATCTTTAATAATTAGATACATATCCTATATTAAATATTAGATATCAATATTTGTTTATCACAAGGAATCAACCGTCCAGACATTATTAAACACGCTACAGCGGCAGACAAAGAAGCTAAAAAAGTATCTGAAGCTGTGAAAAACGCCCCGGCGACTATCAAGAAACAATCAATGTTTGGGTGCTGTATCTTGTTGTGAGAATCAAGGTCTATTTGTCATTAATAATCAATAATTGATATTCAATAACGATTTATCATTTAGATGTCGTATGACTCTGAAAACTGAATTATAATTCATGATAATTTGTCTTACCAACCATATATTTAATACATATGTTCCGAGCTTTCGGCCTACTTGGCCATCCTCAGGGAAATAAAAAACATTACATATTGACAAAGAAAAACGCCATCAAACCATGGCATATGTGCGCGCGCATTAAATTAAACAAATTCGCGCGCGCTTAGGAAAAAATAAATAAAACAAATTAATTAATTGATTAAAAATAAATAAATGAATAAAATAATAATAATAATAATAAATAATAACAATAAATAAATAAATAAATAAATAAATAGATAACTAACTAACTAAATAATAAATAAATAAATAAATAAATATTGATTTACTGTAACCTTTCGGTACTAATTCACCTAGCGTCCTTTCTCAATGGATATAATCAAATGCGCTTTACATTGAATTGTGAATTCCAGATTGCTTTTTATGCAATTTACCATCATGAGAGATGGTTAGTATGAAGTGTAGGCACTAAGGGTGGTCACTGCCAGGGTTTCTTTACGTCCTCAGTGGTTCTTTTACGTCCCTCCGGTATTGGTTTGTAATGAAGGAGTGTGGAGAGACGGGACCACCATTTAAAGTGGTCATCTGAGCCACTTGAAAGTCTAACCATTTGTAGATGTAATTACAAAGGCAGCACTTTCTCCTCACCTATCCTCCTTCATGAACTCCATCAAAAATCCGATTTAGGGCACATCTACTTGCCGTAAATTTTAAAGACCCTGAAATAATGTCAAGTCTTTTGACTCGACATAAACTCACCCATCATATGTTGAATCTATGTTGGGATCATTTCGTTCATTGATTAAAAATGTGGATGTGAAGAAAAACAAAATCTTTGAGCATACGTCATAGTCGACATTTTGACGTCGAAGGAGAAGGAGAAGAAGAAGGAGGACCGGCGAGGAGCACTAATTAGGAGGACGAGGAGCAGAACAAGGACGGGGAGACGAAAAAAAGGAGGAGCAGGAGGAGGACGAGAATAATGAAGGGGAGGAGCACTAGCTTAAGGAGGGGAGCAGGGGGGACACCACCATCACCACCACCACCATCACCACCACCAACACCAGGCGAACCACTTCCTTTTTTTCTCCAATTCATGCAGTAAATTTGAACTCGTCGCCACATTATCACTTTGAGGTTTTTTCCCTCGCATTCTTTACCGAAAAACATGTCCTCAAACCTTACAAGCTGAGGGCGATAACTAACGCCTTTTTCATTAATGAGCTTTAGATTTAGGAATACTGCAGCTCTAGGAGGCTTACGCACAAAGGCTTCTTCGTTTTTTAAATTAAATGGGTTGAAAACTACTGGACTTATTGCAACTAAATTGTTCCCCTCATTTGCTTTAACGATGCTTTCAAATTTCGTAAAAACTCCATCGAATCTTCGGCGACGTGAATCGTATTTATTTCCTGGTGGTTTACGTTCTGGGTGAACTTCATAAAACTGTTTTACATCATCATCAATCATCCAAATATACTCGAGGCCCAGTGAAGTTGCGATCTTTTGAATCCAGTACCTTGCGTACCCGACCCCTTTTTCGTTGTCTGGGAGACTAATGATGGGCAAATAATTACCACAATGCTTCTGATATTCCTCAAACTCACTTGGTCGTACTACAATTATTCTAATGGTGATTTCTTCATCTATGCCCGCTTCACTCCAGTCAAAAAGACCACAGTTTGCGCGCATATATGAAGGAATAAAAATCCATCTTTAAAGTAAGATTGGGGCGCTCGGCTGACGTAAAGCCAGACTCTTCTAAGAACGTTTTCTTACGTCCAGGGACACTCACTTTTAGCATGTCTCCGTTGACATCGAGATTCTGCTCCTCAAAATCTTTATATGTCATGATACCAGGTAAAGGCTTAGCTATATATCTATATTTTTTTAGAGCTTTTTCCTGTTCCTGGTCATCATCAGACTGGGTCTCGTTCTGTTTCGTCTCTTGTATAAAACTGGGAAGGTCACTGGAAACTTTTTGAAGATCAATTTTATGCTGCCGTTTCCATTTTTCGGTGACTGGGTATTTGTTTGAACAGCTGATCAGGCCATTAAAGTCTTTATTTAAGTAATCATTAGCTTCATGATCTTGCAAAGGATTATCTTCCAGCCACTCGTAGGAAGTCTCAAGCTCTAGATTGGATATTCCCTCTACAAGTTCATCTTCGTCATTTGAAGAGGTAGTCATTGTTGTACCCTCACTTGAAGAAGGGGATCTACGACTTTCTGAGTAACTGGATGATTCTGCACTTTGATTTGACTGATGAAAGTATAAAAAGAAACACTCGTATTAGAGTGAGAGAAGCCTACACACATCAGGAAATCGTTTGTCTCATCGTTTTAGAGGGGAAGTCTATTTAAAACTTATAATGTGCCAGTTCATTCTACCTTTCGAAATAAAACAGACATATGGTTACTACTTCGGCTTTCGATTGTCTGCGAACTCTGAAATAGTTCAACGGCTTGCTGTGAAATTGGTTTTTCGCTGCCGCCAGTCAAAAATATAAAAGGTACCAACTGATTATTTTTGACTGACGGCACATGGGCAAAAATTCCATACAGTCCAGCGGTTTAATTCGCGGGCGCGGAAATTCTCGCTGTCACCTTATGCGCATGCTCAATCGACCAAAACAATATGGCATCCAAGAGGGAAAGAAGAGGCGAGTCGAATAAATTTTATAAATGCTTGAATGAATTGAGTACATCTGATTTTTTGGTCATAAGCCATATAAATTATATACCACAGGAAGCCCAAAAATTCAAAAATATTGAGTCTTCCTACTATTCTTAATGATGGGAATGATATGCACGGTGGAATTTGAGTAATAAACCCAAAACAATAAATGTTAATGGACATGTTCACGTAGATTACGTAATATCTTAGCCATAAATACGGCTGTTAAGCAGAGGTATTGCATTCTTGCTCAGTTTTACCAGCAGTAAAAGACGAAGCGGCCCACCCGCCCTCCCTTCGATTCGCGTGGGTCGTTGCCGTCCCCTAAGCCAAGCCGTGCCAGCTTGACTTAGGCCGCTGAATGGAGATTTTTTCCCATACTTAATTCAACTGGGCATGAATGCGAGCATTATGAAATAGATTACTATTTATATAGTTTTTGAAAGGATTTGGCCGCATGGATTTTTGGTAATAGGGAAGAAAAATTACTTAGAAATGTTTGGTTATCGAACTTTGAGTGGCGATGTATAGAGGTTGTCCAACGATTGATCCTACGTAGCAACGAGCAAACGATTTTGTGCTACTCAGAGGTTTTCTGTGATTTACAGGGCAGTTAGGGGAGCAATTTTCAAAGATTTTACGAGCTTCGGGCCGTGGAATGGTGCATTATAGTAAAGAATGTTTACGATCTACTTAAAGTTAGATGGGATATGACAGTTTCTAGATGTGCAGAGGTGAGCCATATATTACCAGAAGCTTTTAATTTCTTCTCCATTCATTCTCTTATGAAGCTGCCATTTTATTTCGACCAGAAACGAGCGAAGTGCGCATGCTCATCCGCCATACTGTAAAGAATTTTTGCCCATGAGCGAAAAAACAAATTTCAGCGTGCAGCTTTTAACAGAATATCGAAAACCGCAGTATAAAGATGTTGGAAAATAAGTGTCACCAGACAAGATCATTGGATTTGCTTGCCTGCCCTACATCGCTAACACTACTGACCTCATTGGAAAATTACTTAGAAGATTTACCATTCCTTCAACAATTCTTCACAAAGTGCATCAAGCACTTCCGCCTCAGTGAACTTAATATAAGTGTCTATTTGAGAACGTGGGATTGTGGCAAATACTGTGTTAGACAAACTGGACAAAAGTTGAATGCAGAATAAAAGCCGAAACACAAGTGACAAACGAGGAATACGCCATACTACTTTTACATCTTTTATCATTATAAGAGACAAATCCTACGTTCTGGCCTATACTAGATAATTTAATTCAAGACCTTATCGATTCTTGTCCTTCGAATCAGTGCTGATTCATCACTCCCTAATGTGCATTGTTATGCTGACGACACGCAGCTGTACTTTTCCCTTAGTCCCAAAGAGCAGCCTGGACAAGCTGATGCAGTTGTAGCCGTCGAACGCTGCACTCAAGATATCAGGAGTTGGATGTCTCAGGATAAGCTACTTATGAATGATATCAAAACCGAACTTCTTTTGCTAGGTACCAAACAGCAGCTTGCAAAAGTCAGTATTAATAGTTTAAGTATAGGAGACTGTGACATTGTCCCGCAGTCGCCTGTACGTAACCTAGGTGTGTGGTTAGATTCAAATTTATCTATGAGTGCTCACATTACGAAAACATGTTCTGCTGCATTTTATTACTTATACAACATAAGAAGAATTAGAAAGTACCTGAGTAGGGATTGCACAGAGACTTTAATTCATGCTTTTATATCTAGTCGTTTAGATTATTGTAATAGTCTCTTTTACGGCCTGCCAGCTTATCAGCTTCAAAAGCTCCAGAGGGTTCAGAACGCGGCTGCTCGTCTTGTCTTTCAAGAGAGCAAATTTCACTGGTTACCCATGAAATATCGCATTGATTTTAAGATAGTACTGATTACTTTCAAGGCTATCCATGGGCTTGCTCTACCATACATTTCTAATCTAATATCTGTTAAGAGTAATACTGGGAGGTATAGTCTTAGGTCAAATAATAATGGTATTTTATTAAATATTCCCACATGTAAGTCTCTAAGGACACTTGGCGATAGATCTTTTTGAATGACTTCTCCCAAACTGTGGAATGGGCTCCCACTGGACATTCGCAACATCTCTTCTCTTGTCAAATTTAAGACGGCCCTAAAGTCGTATTTTTATAAGATGGCATACTTTAATTAGATTATTCTTTATTTGTTTAAATATATCTATTTTATTCATTCATTTATTTATATATATATATATATGTTTGGCTGGGTTGGGGAAGGGAGGGATTTAATAATATATCTATTTTTATTTTTTTCTTAGATTGTAATGCGCATTAGAAAACAGCAATGTTGATTTTTGCGCAATATAAGTTAATAAATTATTATTATTATTATTATCCTTTACAATACTAGTCGTAACATAATGTAAGTGAAATGCTGCGGATATACAGTCAATTCAAAAAACGTTGTCGTTGACCGGCTCAAGCCTACGCGACTGGACCGAAAGGAATATGGGTAAAAATCACTGAAGCGGTTAAATATTCGTTCTGAATTAATTGTTCTCGCTAGTAATAATAATAATGTCGAGAAACAATCCATCAAATGCATGTCTTTGGGTTTAGGGAAAGAGAAACAAAGTAGTTATGATTCAGTTCACAATTTGAAAAAAATGAAGGCATTAATAATACGTGTCCTTCAACAATTCCCGCTCGCCTACGAAGGTTCGTGCATAGGGCATAACCAGGCATAACTAGTCAGATAAAATTATGCAGTCAACTCGGCTTTAATGATTGCTACCCAGAGTTCCTTTCGGTCCAGTCGCGTAGGCTTGACTTGGTCGACGACAACATTTTTTGAATTGACTGTATACAAGACCACATTTTACCAACAGCCGGCACCAAGATACTTCATCAACCATACCAGACTAATAAAGTTGACAGTGTTCACGTAAATGAGCTCGAGGGGCAGCATAGCCGCTCAAAATAACCTCACAAAGTATCCTGCAACCCACAACGAAAACGTGCTTTCGACCATAGTTAAAGAGGGGGATGCATGGTTAGGAAGGCCGGCAAACTTCAAAGGACCAGCCTATTGTTTCGCATTTGATGTTGAACCGTACCATCACGTGACACTGACCGTGCACACAATCAAAACAAATCAATCTCGTACCCAGAGCCTGCGTTTCTTTTGGCCTGCGACGAAGAACGAAGAACTCTGGCATAATCCATTTTTTGACGCATGCGTAGTGAAATATAATAATAATAATAATAATAATAATGATAATAATAACAACAACAACAACAATAATAATAATAATAATAACAACAATAATAATAATAATAATGATAATAAATGTCTTTATTATAAATAGATAAAAGTACACATCTATCCTTACATAGGTAATTATGAAAAAGTTCTATGCTAGAAAAAGAAAAAAAAACTAAAGATATATATTATAGTTATGCTAAACGAGTGAACAATCTCTAAGAATCAACTACTAAACTATATTTCAAAATTAATCTATTTACAAACGATTGCTTAAAGCGCTCCGTATTTACATTAGGGAACTGACAGGTGTTATTGCGAAGTCTTCTGGATGATTCCTTAACTTTTGGCAAGTATGCAAAAAGAGGATGTTCGGGCATATTACTTATCTTTGAAAAGTTCTTTGAATCTGATTTTTGTAATAAGCTGCAAATATTTAGGATGCAAGGATAGGAAATATATTTACGTTTAAAACACTTAGTTAAACATTTTGTATCGTAGTTAGTTCTGGCGGTGAAGCACCTTAAATCATGATTCCATATAAGATCTTAGATAAGACTATATTTTTAAAAAGATAATCTACTTCAGTTTGTATATAGCTCTCCTGACGTAAACACCTAATGATATAGAGACACTTATTCTACTAGCTTAAGTCATGAAAATTTACAGTTATTCTGAAATGTGACGCCTAAGATTCAACTGGGTAATTGAATTCTTTGAAGATCTTAGGCGTCACATTGATTCATCATTGATTGATTCAATGAAAATCATGCTTTCAAACAGAGTTCTGTGTTTACTTCTGATCAAAATAAAAATCTAGAAATGGGGAACATATTTTGTAAATTTTTGGCAAGTCTTTTAACGCATGCGCTCTTATACCGGACGTCCAAGAAATCCTGGACTCACGACGCTACTCTATAATTTAAGTTCTTTTTTGTTTTGACTGTGTGCAGGGTCAATGTCACGACTTCGAAAAACTCAAACAATAACCTATCCCTTTGAAGTTTGCCGGTCTTCCTAACCATTCCCAAAAATGGAAGATAAAAGACACATTTAAAATTAGGAAAAATTTAAATTGAAGTGACAAACGAGGCTTTCATGATTACAACACAAAATCACGAAACAAAACAGTTTGTTTGAGCTTATTTGATTGTTTTAAGTCCTTTTTTACATTTGAACAAAGTTAGTGCAAATTTGTTAGCCTCTTTAGTCCTTTTGGGTACAGCATTTTCTTTCATTATTTCTAATTCCTCTCCGGTAACAGCAACAAAGGGGCTGGCCGCCATTTTGGATTATCGCTGGAGGTGATTATCGTGTGATAGTGTGAGTTTCTCGACCAATCAGCGCGCGAGATTTTCAATAATCACCTGTGTATTTTTACTAACATGTGATAACATACCTGCTCTCTTATAGTCATGGATACGCGAACAGAGTAAAATAACATATCTTTAATGAATGAGGGGTAAAAAGAGATCTTCAGACAATCCAGGTTCGCCTTTTGCTGTTCATTAACCGCAAAGGAATATTCATTGAAGCGAAGAAGCATTGCCATTAGAGCGAACAGGCATGCAATAAGGCGAACGGAGTCTCAATAGTGCGATGGAACGTTCATTACGAAATTTAGCATTGAATTTGACATTCATGAATATGTTTGCGTGGGTTCATTAACGTTTTCAAACTTTCATTAGCGTTCTGGTGCAGACAATAAACCACAACACACATTCAATACAGCGTTTTGGACATTTATTTACGCAATACAATATATATACTATATATTGTGCTTTTACGATTGTACATTTTCAAAAACAAAAAAGTGAATTTATCCTTGAATGTGTTCTGTATTTAAACATCTTGGACGATATTTTTGCATGTGGTTGTACCATTTTATGCATTTTTGTGGATCTTCATAGGCCCTCAAAAGATGCTAGTCTGACTCATTTGGAAGTTGGTTTATTTGTTGAACCATTGAAATATCCAAAAAAGACGGATTAAAAAACTCAGAACTGACTTGATATTTATACCTAACGGCGCTTTGTTTGTACGAAATTATATTCACGTTTCGTAAAAAAAAAAAAAAAAAAAAAAAAGAAAAGACAGTTAAAATCCTACAATTCCTAGTGGAAAATATACTTATATTGTATTGCTTAAATAAAGAACCAAAACGCTGTATTGAATGTGTGTTGAGTAGTATAGGGGATGGGGGTTCCAGCGCAACGACCACCGGAGGATTACCCGTCTAAAGTGAGTTCCTCGATTCGTGCCGCGATTAACCGCATCCCGTGTTTATGTAGTTAAATATGTTAGTCTATATATGGAGTGTGAAGAATGTAAGAGAACTTTTAAGAAAGAAGTGGACTTGAAGAAGCATTTGAAGATGAAGACGAAATGTATGAGCAGCTATGATTGTGGATGTGGTAAGAAGTTTGAGACTAAGGTTAAATTGTTTTGGCATTGTCAGGATTGTGAGTATGACTACGACGATCTGAAAAGGGTCTGGAATTAGGTATAAGATAGTTCCTATTATATAGATGGAATCCCAAAGCAATTTCGAAACGGTGTCAATACCCGGTAACGGTGAGATTGACGTTAGACAGTTTTGGCGGAAGTCAGAAAGGAAGGTCAAGAGAACGCTTTGAAAAGGTATAGAAGAATTAGGAGCCCTGAAAGCGAGTATAATGGTAGAAGTAAGTCTGTCAAAAGACGAGGTAATAACGACAGCAATGTTGCGATCGAAGTCGTTATTGATATTAGAGTCCACGAACCTGGATAGGTCACTTAACGAAGCCTTAGAAGCAATAATGGAGTCGCTGTCTAACTACACGAAAGAAGGATCAGGTTGGACAGTGGAGGAGGTAGAAGGTTGGAGGTTAGCATGGCAAGGTACGTGCCAATACAAGGGGGAAGTTACGTGCCCCTACCAACGTGGGTAGAAAGGAAGAAAGCCATAGTCAACGTAAAAAATGATGACAACAGATGATTTATGTGGGCAATACGATCCGCACTGTATCCAGTAGATAAGGATCCATGTAGACCAAGCAAGTACCCAACAGATGATTTGGAGTGGGATGGCGTAGAGTTTCCAATGCAGTTGATAGACATACCGATCTTCGAGCAGGAAAATGACCTAGCCATTAACGTTTACGGAGTCAGAGACCAAACGATAGTGCCACTAGTGCTGTCAAAGAGTAAAGGAGAACGAATACACCTCTTCTACCACGGCGGGCATTATTCGTGGGTCAAACATGTTAGCAGACTATTTTACAGACACACCAAACACAAAGGCAAGAAATACTTCTGCGACTGTTGTTTGTTATCGTTTACCAGCGTTAAAGCCCTAAAGGATCACGACGAAATATGTCGCGGAGTCGAAGAAGTGGCGCAACGGATCCAGGTGCCCACAGATAAGAACCTATCCTACTCAGACCACCAAAAGCAGATGCAGGTGCCTTACGTGATATATGCAGACTTTGAAGCGTTGATAACTAAGGAAGAGCAGAAAAGTGGTGCCACGAATAAGGTGGGATTACACGAGATCTGCTCCTTTGGTTACATAGTAGTCAGATCAGATGGTAAGGCCGACCCTCCTGTGATTTACCGAGGTAAGAACGCAGCTAATGAGTTTCTAGAAGCATTGCGAGAAGAGGAGGAAGAGATAAGAGAACAATTAAGACGCCCAAAGAAGATGGTATTTACCAAAGAGAACCAGGAGGCTTTTACCAAGGCAAAGAAATGCCACATTTGCCAACATACGCTTCTCCAGTTTGGAAGACGGGTCAAGAAAGCGTGGGACGAAGATGGAAAGTATCTAGGAGAAGCTCATTTCAAATGTGGTAGGTATGCGAGGAAGGGGGGGAAAGCCCAACAAGCCTTCCACCCACTGCATTCATTGTCATAAAGCATTCGTTGAGGATTTCTATGTGGATAAGGTTAGAGATCACTGCCACATCACGGGTAAATACAGAGGTGCGGCTCATTGGAAGTGCAATATAAACTTCAAAGTAGATCCAGAAATGGAAATACCCGTATTCTTTCACAATTTAAGGGGTTACGACAGTCACTTACTCTTACAAGGAACAGACGGCTCCGAAGTAAAGTGCATACCCAACAACAAAGAAAGGTACATGTCCGTAACTGTGGGCAAGCTGAAGTTCTTAGATTCGCAGCAGTTTATGGCGGACTCCTTAGCAAACTTGGTTAAATACAACATGGAGTTCCCCATTTCCAGCCAATACGGCGCGGAAAGGAAAGGAGTGTACCCATACGAATACATGGACTCCTGGGATCGCTTTGAAGAACCCCTACCACCCAAAGAGAGATTCTACAGCACCCTAAACGAGTCTGGTATAAAGGACGAGGAGTACCAGCATGCGTTAGATGTGTGGGGAAAGTACTCCTGTGAGAATATGGAAGAATACCACGACATCTACCTACGTTCAGACGTAGTGCTGCTCGCAGATGTTTTCCAAAGCTTTCGAAAGATGGGAATGGAATACTACGGGTTGGATCCAGCGAACTTCTACACGGCTCCTGGGCTTAGTTGGAGTGCGCTGCTAAAGAAGACAAACACGCAACTGGATCTCTTAACGGAATACGATATGTATCGCTTTATGGAAGACGGTATCCGCGGCGGCGTTTGCGGACCCAGCAGACGATACGCAAAAGCGAACAATCCCACGGTGGAGTACGACCCGGAGAAGCCAACCACATACATCTTCTACTTAGACGCAAACAACCTCTACGGTTGGGCAATGTCGCAGTACTTACCTGTACGCGACTTCGAATGGGACGACATAAAGCCCATAGAGTTTTACCTAAACGTAGGCAAAGAAGACGACAAAGGTTACGTGCTGGAGGTTGATTTGGAATACCCAGAGCACCTGCACGACGCGCACGATGAGTTCCCATTAGCACCAGAAGCAATAGAAATACCATTTGCGCAGCTGTCTCCGCTACAGCAGCAGATGTGCCCCAATTACAAGCCCTACAGGAAGCTAACGATGAACCTGATGGACAAAAAGAAGTACGTTGTGCATTACCGCAACCTGCAGTTTTACGTGCGCCATGGCATGCGCGTCAAGAGGATCCACCGCGTGCTGAAGTTCACACAGGAGCCATGGATGCAGCCCTACATCGACTTCAACACTCAGAAGCGCACAGCGGTAAAGAACGACTTTGAGAAGAATCTGTTCAAACTAATGAATAACTCCGTATTTGGTAAGACGATGGAGAACATCCGCAAGCGCGTAAGCATAAAGATAGCCAGCACCAGAGAGGAGGCAGAAGCATACGTGTCACAGCCTGGATTTGTCCGCTACGTAGAAATGCTGAACTTCTACGTAATTCACATGAAAAGGGCGAACCTCTTCCTGAACAAACCCGTATACACGGGGTTTACAGTGTTAGACCTATCAAAGTTGCTCATGTATGAGTTTTACTACGACAAGCTAAAACCGAAATACGGTGATAAGTGCCACCTTCTGTACACGGACACCGACTCTTTGATCCTCGAAGTGCAGACGGAAGACGTCTACCAGGACTGCCTTGAGGACCTCGATGAGTACGACACCAGCGCCTACCCTAAGGAACACTTCCTTTACTCCGCGAAGAACAAGAAGGTAATAGGGAAGATGAAGGACGAAATGTCCGGCAAGCCCATTGTGGAATACGTGGGCCTGAAACCCAAGATGTACAGCGTTCTCAAAATGGACGGCGTAGAAAAGAAAGCCAAAGGCGTGAAAAAATACGTGGTTAAGAAGGACATAACCCACGATTCCTACTTAAAGGTCCTGCATACGCGTAAGGAACAGCGACATAAAATGAACAGCCTGCGCAGCTACGGACATCAAGTACACAACGTTACGCAGGAGAAGGTGTCACTGTCAGCATTTGATGGTAAGAGATGGATGTGTGATGATGGTATTCATACGATAGCATTCGGACATCACACGATAAGCAGTTCTTCTTTGACGAACCCACGAGTGGGACCATCATGAAGATAATACAAGATGGGCTGGCCCTTCTTAGCTATCGCACTTCGGATCTGGTAAATTTCCAAAGACCAATTAGGATCCGTAGCTCTTTTGAATCCTCCTTCTAATTCACCCGGTTCATAGAGATATCGAACCGTGACATCGCCTAATCTCTTTTCCTGGGGGAAGACCGCCCTCAAACTTCTGACGTAGGACTTGTGTTCCACGTGTTTCTTTTTTATGGCATCCTTGGGTTTTATCCCCGTAGCCCTGGCCGCCTCGTTGTTCAAAGCCGCGACGACCTGGGGGAGCCTCTGAGTCCATTCCCTGTTGCGTTTGGAGGGATCTTCCAGCTCTTTCCAATACTGGTACCCAAAGAGACGCTCGGCCAGGGTCTTATTAAATCTTTCGACAATGCTCTGACCCCTGTGGTACTCTGCCTCGGCTCTCCTAATTTTAGTGCTGTGGTCTTTCAGGGTCTTAGTAACCACGCCCATGAACTCTGTCCCCGCATCCACTTGCAGCAGCTTAGGCCATTTCAAAACGCGCTTATAAATCCTACCTAGGGCTTCTGCGACTTCCTCAGAATCCTTGCTGGTTATGGGTTCGGCGTCCTTATATCTGCTTGCGATATCAACTACGGTCAAAGCGTACCTATAGGTCTTTCTTCTCACCTTGTCGTGCGGTAAGAAAAGCAAGTCCGCCTGATAAAAACTTCATTGGGGGCATTTACGGTGAAGCTGGGCCTAGGAATGTACTTGGGCACGGGAAGATAGACCTGCCAGAGGGTTTGTTTTTTTAACCAGTTCTTAGCCGTTTCTTCTGATACCCTGGCCGCGGTCGCGAGTTTCTTGATAGCTGACGCTCCTTTCCAATAGCCTTCAGGTCCGTAGTAAGTCCTCTTGAGTTTGTCCTCAGTTCGGCCCATTATATGAATAGAATCGCGCTTCGCTTGATTCAAGCGAAGGATAGGACAAGATTGATCTTTCGTCCGTTGAAATCCACCGTCTCTCCGTCGACTTTGATGGTGATGTTTATGCTTTCTACCAATTCGTTAGACAAGTCATAGCACAAAGGAATGGGTGCGTATTCTACCAGGTCAAATGGATTACCCTTAGGCGGAAACTTGGACATTAGATTGCTGGGTCCTTCATTAAAGTATGATCTTACTAGGCTGCAGTGAACTTCGTAGTTAGCGGGGACTTTCCATTTTACGTCAAGTTGACCATTGATCGTGGTACTAGTA
Organism: Actinia tenebrosa; assembly: GCF_029948245.1. Classification (NCBI taxonomy): domain Eukaryota; kingdom Metazoa; phylum Cnidaria; class Anthozoa; order Actiniaria; family Actiniidae; genus Actinia; species Actinia tenebrosa. The sequence continues at coordinate 5,710,038 of NW_028292577.1, read as the reverse complement.
AGACCCAGGAATTCTACCAACGGACTGCCCGTAAGATTAGCGCTCCCACTATTTTTCTTGAATGTCATTTCATGGGGCAATCCTGTGGTAAGAGTATATCCATGCTTTGCTAGCTCCTTAGCTAGTGTTATAGGGGTGTAATGGGAATCTGGTATTTTTGGTTTGTTGGCACCCACAACGACAAAGCCGCCAATCAAATTATAACAAGACTTGTACAAAAAGCAACTTATGAGTCGAACCTTATGGGCTTTGATGGGAGGATTCAAATAAGTGGTAAAGTTATTCTTGTCGCTTTCCAAAAAGACGATCATATATTACAGGGGACAAGTCCCCTTCGTTAAAAGGGGTAGGCAACAAAGTTACCTTCTAGACTAAGTACGCCAAAGCCGCGCCTCCCGCCAGCCCTGCGATTCCTACGAAGACCAACTCATTGTCTTTTTGTTTCTTAGGAGGCTGATAGTAATTCTTAAACTGAGGCTTTCTCATTCTAAAGTCGGGATGCGCCTGCGCATAGAGCTTAAAGGCGTAGTCTGTATTTTCGAAGTTCTTGTCTGCCTGCATCTTGTCTTGGTAGTTCTTATCCAACCAATCCCTGTAAGCTTGTCTTTTTTCATTCCAAGCTGCCACGTCTCGCTGATATTTCTCCAGCGCTAAGTCGTGTCTCTTCCTTTCGGCGGCTAAATCTCCGCTGCGATCACCTCTAACTAATCTATCCAAATAGTGACCGCCATAATTAGCTCCAGTGAATGCTAAAGCTGCAATAATTCCACCCGCGACCACGCTAGCCATTTATATCTTAGAAGGGATGTACTTTTCCTTCTGCAGATAGTCCTTTAGCATGATAGCCCCGCCCACGGCAGCGGTCATCTTAGCAAAATTAGCGAAGCTCTTGCTTGGGTCTTCAGTAAAGTCTTCTTTGAGCACTTTCTTACCTACCCAACCAATACCCGCAACGATGGAAGTAATAATAGCTGCTTCTTCAACAGTTTTCAATAACGCGGTCGACATTATATTACAGAGTGAGAAGGTTATTCCGCATGGGAATGACCTTGCTATTCCATTACGGGTATTTTGCTTTTCGTCACATGCACGGCCTCTAATTCTACCTTTGGCTTTGCTGCCTTCCATTGTAAGTAAAGGCTACCTGCTGCTATGATGACTCCTAATGCGCCAATGACGTATCCCGGATTGATGGAGAATTCCTCTTCTTTCTCTTCTACCTTTTCCTCCTTCTTTGCTTTGTTCTTTTTATTCATCTCCGCGAGCTTCTTTCCGGCAGCGACTCTGCCTGGAGATTTAGCCTTGGTAATCTTTTGCTCGGGTTCCTCCACCTTTGATTCAGATTCATTCATTTATACTAAGGACTTGAAGGACTTGACAGGTAACTTAAGGTAACCTGGGTAAGTACATAAGGACGACTTGACTAAGTACTTGAGGCGACCTGGGTAATTCCTGAGGACGACTTGACTAAGTACTTGAGGCGACTTGATCAGGTACCTCAGCAAGTGCTGCCTTAAACACCTTTTCGACTTCTCTGTCCTTCTTGAAGTCCTTCCAAGACGTCGTAAGTTCCTTCAAGTTGACATGCTGAGCTACGTGAAGTGCCGCAGAAGCGACTGCCATTAACTTACCGCACTTCAAAGACAACCACCCGCAGGTTATCTTAAGTTCTTGGGCGATGACATAGTCATCTCTTATGTCCTTCTGTAGTTGCTCCACGTCGTCTATGGGCAGCGCAAGTCCAAGTAATTTAGTCGCAAGTCGGATAGCGGAGTCTGCTACGGCGTCCGTGGTCTTACTTGCAAGGGCAGCCTCATACCTCTTATGGAATTTCTTGACTTCCTCTTCCGACAACTTATTAACCTGCTCATGGGTAGGTTCCTTGCCTATCATTTCTTTGCACTTCCCAGATGACACGAGGATGTTAAGTTGTTCCTTGAGGTTACTTTCATCTAGCTGCGTGGGGACTTCTATCAACTGCTCAATCTCCATATACATTAGGAATCAAAGATTCCAACCGTGTAGGGAAACCTCAAAGAGAAGATCATCTTGGAATGTTGGTGCGTCTTTAAATGCCGCATGTATACATGCAACTGTTCCTTGGATATCTCACCGCCGTAGTCGCTTAAGATGGTTTCCAGATCAGACTTGCTCGGAGTATAAAATACGACAAGTGAACCTATGTTTTCCCTGAAGGGCTTAGAGACGCTGGTAAGCTGCTGCGAGAGCAACCAAACGCTAATATTGTCGTGTCTGCCGCTGAAAGCGAGCTTCACTAATTCGGAGGTGCGTCTTTTTACGTCGTCCCCGCAGGCAATGTCATCCAGTATAAGGAGGGTTTGCGTATCTTTAGGGAATTGTTTGTGTCAGAACTTAAGGTGGCTGGATAACTCGTTAGGGTCTAAGATATCTACGAAGAAGTCGTCATCTTTCGCGCCCACGCCCGTCCAGGTGCAGTTATTCACGTAGGTGGGGCAGAGCAGCACGATATAGTCGAAACGGTATCTAAAGGGTCCTAATAGCTGCTCTACTACGAATTGGGTCTTTCCGCAGCCGGTGGGTCCTACTATCAGAGCGTTACAAGGCATGTGATCTGGGTTCATATATTTCAGGCAACAAGTTGCCTTCTAGAAGCAAATTTATTTGCTGGTATATATGGAGGGTGCCTACACACCAGTGGAAGCAGTCAAAGCAATGGTTAACGTCGTCAAAGAAAAGTCAGACCTGGAGAGGACGGTCGAAATGCAAAGGGAGGAGATAGACCGGCTGAATGAACGCGTAAAGGAGCTTTATAAGGAAATGTGTGGTCTAAAGCGCGCAGAACGGTTTGGCGCGCTGATAACGATGGCAACGTGGGCAAAGGAGTCAGTCGTGGACTTCATGCGCTACCCAATCTAATGTTAAGAGCTCCTAGAAACCCCCTCAGAATGTTAAATGGAGGTTAAGATATTGTTAAGCTGGGTCCAAGACTCCCCTAAGAAATGCCTCAGAATGTTGCGTAGGGGTTAAGACTTTGTTAAGGAAGGTCGGAAACTATTTCAAAAGATGCCTCAGAATGTTAAATGGAGGTTAAAATATTGTTAAGTATATATGGACTGCTTGAAATGTAAGAAGGTATTTAGTACCAAACAAAGACTGCAATACCACGTTTGGCATGGAGTTTGCACAAAGGAGCCAATCAGTAAGGTGTGTAGTAACTGTAACAGGGAGTTCAGTACCTTACAGAAACTACAGCAGCATGTTAAGAAGGGTGTTTGCCGTAGGACAACAGAATGTAGTTACTGTGATAAGGTTCTTAGTAGCCGCCAACGTTTACAAACGCATAAGAAAAAACATGAGAAGAGTTACCATTTCTTTGCAGAGAAGTACGATCTGGAAGGAGTGGATTGTTACCAGTGCGGCGATCTTATGAGTCGTTGTGAGCATAGAGATGATTACCTAAGGAATCGAATAGACTACTTTAGGAAGATAAGCAGGACGCTACCCCGCTTTGACGCGTTAGAAGGCGTCCCATGGACTAACAGGGAATATTGGAGGCAGCAGTGTGAGAGATGCGGGTGCGTAAGAGAGGAGGAGCACATATTCAACTGTCTCTTAACGAGAATTTAACCACACCTTAACATTCTGAGATGGTTTTCTGAGATAGTTTCCGGCCTTCCTTAACAAAGTCTTAACCATATCTTAACATTCTGAGGCATCTTTCGGGAGAGTTTGGTGGGTGGCTTAACAAAGTCTTAACCACCATTTAACATTCTGGGATGGACATACGATAGCATACGCAGCCGCCTTCCTAGTCTTTCAATATATGGACTGTATCAGCTGCGAGATACCCAACGACTGCATTTTGAGGCCTGAGGTCATAGAAGTCATTAAGGAGGTCGTCAAAGAGCGCGCCAAGCAAGTTAAAAAAAAAAGAGTCATCCTCGTCGCAGAGCGAAGGTATGACTGTCTCTACTGCCGCCACACCTACTTAGGCGACGACTTTACCGGCCATTGGTGCAGCGCAGACCCTAAGGCGCTACGGACCATTGCCGACGCGCTTAACTGCAGAGGGGAGATGGAGTGACTCTTCTTTCGATGTCAAACTCCCACCGCCCGTTCTGCTTACCATGCGAGCGCAGATGGGTGAATTCCTCGCCCTGTATGACGTACCTGACTCTATCAGGCGCCCACAGGGAATACTCTATGCCGTCACCGTCTTTGAGGACCAGCCGCAAGCGGTTGATATCCTCAAAGACAACGTAATTTTTTATTTCATACGCAATACCTTCTATTAGATCTCGCCAATGTATTTGCCTCACCATTATACCTATGGAATATCTTTAAATGCGTTTCCAGAGTCTGCGCGCTTTTAAAGCGTTTGCAGCACCACCTACATGGTAGACGCATTCCTTGTGCATACTCCGTGATGGCTCTGCAGATGTCGTCGTAATCGTTGCTGATCATTACTTTATAACCATTTCTTTCGTATTCGTGCAACAAGCGACGTTGGTCCTCAGATAATACCCCATTGCCTTTAGGGGTCTTCAGCTCTACGCAGAAACCACGGTATCGCACGTGTGCATTAAGAATTAACAAGTCGGGTTGACCGCGTTGATATCCTTTCTGCCAGCACTTTATACGTTTGCCGTCCGAATCCTGCAGTTCACCTAGACCAGGGGTCACGAGCATTTGGGGGTAAAACCTGCGGATGTAGTCCACTACCTTTTTATTCAGGTCGAATTCATTTTCGATCTTAAATACCAACTTGTTAGGACTGTTAAAACGCCGCTCTATTTCATACTTGCCTGTCTTCCTTAATGCTGGCAAGACCTCCTCGAATACCCAATCTTGGAACTCTACGGCCTTGGGTAGTTTGGAGCTAAATATCAGCTGATACAGACCAGGCTCAGAAATAAACACGGAATGTGGCTGTATAGTAAGGGAGCGGTGATTTGAAGCCCCTTGTAAATCAGCCCATCTTTCCTGGTATTTCTCTGAAACGTGTGCTCTAATAGCGTCCCTGGAACGTTCATAACCTAACGCAGCAGCCACTGCCTTCGCCTTAAAGTACAATTTGTCGCCTTGCACAATGCATTGCAGTTCGGTGTCGTTGTTTTCGAAGACCCGCAGCATGGTATATATACCATATTTTCTTCGAAAATATTCTAGAATGACTGAGGCAACGAAGTCATTAATATGCGACGCTTTTCAATTGGTTCCTTTCTACGCTCAGTTGCGCGTCAGACACGACGAAGACGTAGCAGTTTATCTTATCACCGTCGCCCGCACTGGTGTTCTTGGTGCGCTTAATCTCCAATGTTATGCCATCCTGCGTATTACTAGACGTAGACCCTGCCCATGTAGGTCATCGTCGTTGATGGTGCGCATGTCAATCCATAACGCGTACTTATCCTTAAAGAATTCCTCGGGGCTAATTTGGTCGCCAAACTTACGCATTGCCTCCCTGTACACGTCTGCGGGCTTTATTCCCTGGGAGTAGACCTTGTTGGGTACTCCGTTGACATTTACCCCCACGTTAGTAATGTTGGGGTTGTGAAAGGCTTCGGAGTTGCGCTTACCGGCCTCGTAGGGTTTGGCAAACACCAACATCAGCCCCGTGAGACTTCTTCGGGGGAGGTTAATACTTTGGTTAATAACCTCATCCGTCTTATCCAGGAAGCTGAACGTCTTATACATCACTACGTGGTCGTAAAGGAATGCCTTCCCTGCGCTGTATTCCATGCCGGCGCTACGGGCCAGCTCTTCGCTGTATACCGTTTCGTACTGTAGCTCTAAGTTGGTAACAGAATAGGGATCAACAGCCCCGCTAATTGCGCTGTCCATGCCTCCAATGACGTTCGTAGTGTCTGCTAAGGTTACTTCAAACTGTAGTTCACTTAACTGCCTGGGGTAGTACGCACCATGGTTCGTAATCACTTCGAAATCCAAAGGGATAACGTACTTGCTACCATAGGCGGTCTTTACCCTCGTCGCGTCTGCTACTGCGGTTGCTCCGCTGGAGTTCGCAGGCGCCGGGTTGGTATCGCTGCGAAGCTTACGAAGGATAACGCTTCCAATTCCCTGCTCTATCTTTTGTGCACGGTCGAAGGCTGTTAGCCACAGATCCTTATACGTGGTGTACAGATCGTACCTATTTAAGTCCAAGAGGGATTCCCCGGCGAACTTGATTCTCATCTTAGAGACGAGGTTCCTGCCCACGTTATTGACGGTATAGCGCTCGTCCTTGGTGCTGGGCTGCACCGTTAGGTCAAACCTTAAAGCCAAGGTGCCAGGAACTAAGACTAGGTTATCCGTTAGACGGGGCACGCCTACATACAGGGTTTCTCCTGGTTTTGCGCTGCTGGGGGTAAAGGTGACACGGTGAAAGGTGCGTTCTGCCTTTAGTCCGCCAACCTGCTTGGGTAATACGTTGGGGTTTAACTTTGAGCTTATCATATATAATGGAAGTAGAAGGAACGGATTTTGACCCCACCACCGAAGAAGGCCAAGTCGACATTAACGATGAAGAATTCGACGCATGGACCCAAGGCGCGGAAACCGACCCCCTAATGTACGACGCAGCTTTACATCACAAATATGGTGGCAAGTGGCAGGCCGCCAAGGCCGTCCTAAAACGCATGTGGCAATCAAGGAACCGCGGCAGGCCCGTCCCTGAGTACTTAGAACTTCAAAATATAGACGAAGCAACCACGCGGGAAACCGTAGAGTGGGCAACGCAAGAGCTAACGCAGCGCTATTCCCGCTTTGAGGCTGACGACGTAAGGCTCACAGAACGCGGAAACAAAGTCCTCATAAGCGTCCAAGACCTGAGATTTCCTTACAAAAACCGCTGGACGAAACCGCAACCCCTCTTTGATGAGAATGGTGACGTTAGGGGTGACGTCTCAAGATTAAAAGGCTTTCAACTAGCTACCCGAAGTGCGTTAGAAAGGTTGGCAGCCCTAAATGAAAGGGTTGCGTTAGAAAAACGCGTCGAGGAGCTGCAAGAAACGTTGGAAGAAAGGGAAGCAGAATACATGAAACAAAACCGACTGCTCCTTGATGCTCAAAAAAGAGAAATCGACGATAAAAACCAAAGAATGATAGAAATGAGAGAACAAAAAGAAAATGCCCTACGCGAAAGAGACCAAGCCCAAAAGGCCTTCGAGCTCGCCCTGCAAGACCTGGATATGAGCAAGGAAGAAGCTAAAAACTTGCATATCACCATAGCCGGCTCTTTGGAGGAACGGCGGCAGTTGGTTGCCGAAATCAACACTAAAGAAGAACAAATCCGGCAAAGAGATCAGGCTATTGAAGACCTGGAGGGGCAAATAGAGCGACAGCGAGAAATAGTTGCGGACCAGACTCGTCCCGAAGAGGAAAGGGAGGCTGCCCAAAGGGAATCAGAAACCCTTCAGGTACGCCTTGCGGAATTACAGGCGCAAAAGGAAAACCTGGAAAAGGAGTTGGGGCTTACCACCAAGGAAAAGATAAAAAAGCTCCTGGTGAAGTATGGTATTCCGCTGGCATTTGCGGTCGCTATTTCAAGCGTAGTAGGCGTGATCTTGTCCGCGCTTAAGGCTACAGGCGCGGGCGTAAAGAAATTAGGCAATGGGCTGACGGACTTGGGAAAAAAGATGGCAGCCGGTCTTCCTGGGCTGCTGGGTTCGGTTGTTTCCTTGGCACTTAGGGCCGGCGGCGAACTGTTGAAGTTCGTGGGCAACAACGTTTGGATCTTGGTTGTCGCTATTGGAGTGGTACTCCTGAAGAAGATGAAGGGTTAATCTTATCCTTGTGTATTACTGGGGGCTTATCGTCGTCGGGCATCCGGGGTGTTCTCGACTGGGGATAAGTAAAGATAGTATTCGCGCCGCCTTGATAATGCGGAACTAGCGGCAGCACGCTCATGGTGCTAATGGGCTTATGATTCCAAATAGCATCCGTCGAAGGGTTAACGGTCGGGGCGGCATTTATTCGTACGCGGCCGGCATCGCTGGGGCGAACTTGAAGCTTCGCATATTGACAATTAGCTATCATATGGAAAGTTACCGGCGTTATGTCTTCCGCTTGCGGAGGAACGGGCTCCGACGAAAAATGAGCTGGATACTTATTATTACTTTTTGCCCTGTATGGTGGCAATGGGTGGTTATTCTCATCAACGATCCTAAAGCCGGCATTGCATGAGTACCCCGCCGAAATACAAATAGTGCACATGATTAATCCCAGGCCTCCAACCTCCACCCACAATCCGGCGTCTTGCCACTTGTCGCCCACGTACTCCTTTTCCTCCAGGTAATGGAGAAACCAATCTTCCTTCGCGTGTGGGTTCATATATTTCAGCAAATAAATTTGCTTCTAAAGGCTACGCACCGTAAGAGTGCTAATGGTAGCGTGATTATAAGGTCGATCTCTTTGGTCATGTATGCTATTTATCGTTACTACGCCCGTGTCGTCTACTCTCATTTGCAGCTTTACCTTCCCATGGCAATCAGCAACCACGTGGAAAGTCCAAACCGAGATGTTTTCGGCGCTGCCGGGGTTGGGCTGCATAGGCTGCAGTATGCCATTCTCATCCAGGAACCTAAAGCCCACGTTGGCGTAACTACTCGTGCCAATGCAAATGCTGCATATTATCAGCTTCTTTCCTGAGTAGTTCAGGTCTATAGACATCCCAGTGACATCAACCCAAGATGCCTGGGTGTATTTTTTCTCGCCTGTGTAAGTCGTATAGACACAATCTACTCCAGCTACGTAGGGGTTGTTCATCGCCATATATAATAACTCAGACCAACGCCTGCGGCGGCTAAGCCGGCCTTTAGCAGGTTATGGTCATATTCCTCGGTAACCTTCTTTACTGGTTTCTTTGGTGGCTTTTCTACATGCGCCTTCTTTGATGGTTTTTCTACATGTTCCTTTTTTGGTTTCTCTACGAAGTGAGGAATGCCCTTGGTCACGTCAGAGTTTACGTCATTCACCCCAAACTTCATATCCTTAGTAGCTCGCTGAAGTTTGTTGTTATAACCCACAACGGAATTAGCGTTGATAACCAAATTACTTGGCATTAACCAACAACCAGGCGACAAAGCGTAATCCAGTCTAACCTTTGATTGCTGCACCGCTAATTGATATCTCTGCACCGATTTAGATATATCATTTTCTATTATTGCGGACTCAAATAAAGTTAGGAATTCTTGTTGCGTTTCCTGTGAAGCACTTTGGGATCCAACAATGGGGCTGCGGGTATTTACCTGCGCTCCTAAGATGCAGTACACGAATGCCTCTATGCTGCGGTTAATTCGAGCTAGGTTTCTTAGGCCTTTTCCTTTTAATAATACAAATGGTTCCCATGGACTGGGGTAAATCGTCTTAATCTTCTCAATAAGATTAAGGTTCCACCTACTACCACCTAAATCTGCAAACTCTAACTTACCTGGGTATTTTTGATAATACATGTCTGCGGGGTATGTTCCAGTCGGATGGTAAAGATAAATGATACCCAAGCCATGCGTGGCGCCCTCCCGATAACGAAAGTCTCTTTGCTGCGGCTTAAACTCATTCATTAGCCTTTCTAGGGCAGCGGAATCGTAATGGTTATTCATTCTATCAAAAAGCTTCTCCCCCGGTAATGGTACGTTAAGCTCCTTTAATGGGCGGCGCATAGTAAAAGCCACATGGAACCTTAGAAAAGCAGTGTTAAACATATCCACGGCAACCCCACAGCCCTTCGTAGCCGCCCAAACTGCAAAGTTTAACTGCTGCGTCCAATATTTAAAGTTAGGTCCCTTTAACCATTCTCTGGCTTCTTTTCCTGAAGTGTGCGTAAGGTTAAAACCCTTAAAGATATTCCTTACTACTACGTCAAACGTTTGCTTACCCACTGGAATCTTCAAATGTGTTACTATTTTATCAAAGTCGTTTACACCACCTTCAGCATCGTAAAATGGGTAATCCTGGTTGGTTATTAATAGATTCTTTGGAAAATTAGGTTGCCTTTCTTTATACTCGGGTGCCTTCTTTGTCACATAATGTGGTACCTCCTTTGGACTCAAGTCCGCATTGCTGTACATCCTAGAGCCGTTGAAGTAAATCCCATCGGGTCTTCTTTCGAACTTACTAGGGTCTGCATGTGGAAACATCTTCCTAAAGGCCCTCCAGTTCGCATAATCCCTGTTGTCATGATGTGGCTGCTCCTCAACATCATTCCCAAAAGCGTCGTACATTAGTATATATAATGGATGTTATACCATCAGCACCTCAGTTGTGCCCAGATGTTCCCTATACTACACCCAACGAATTAAACGCGGAGAATTTCAGGCTTAATAAAGCGAACTTAATCCTGGCTTACTTGGAAGGGCAGACAAAACACTACGAAAAAGTCCGAAAAAAGTACGTCAGAGCCCATACATTATACGCTACATAAGATTGCGATAACTTCAGGGTCCATATCTGTTGTGTTAACGGGCTCCGGCGTTGCTACTTCGCTTACTGAACGGGGTTCCTTTGGCCGGCGTTGGGGCAGCCTGTGGTATTATTTCTGCTGTTGCTACGGGCATTATGAAACAGTTGTCAAGCAAAATATCCAAGCATGACACGACAATAGCTCTGTCAAGGGCTAAAGTAAATACAATTACCGATCTTGTCTCAAAGGCTTTGCGTGACAGAAAGATAGACGACGTAGAATTCTCGCTTATCTTAGCCGAAGAGGAAAAGTACGAGAAATTAAAGACGGACATAAGGAATAAAAAAACAGTCGTAAAAGATCTTTCCGAGGAATCTCGCAAAAAGATCTACCAGGAGGCAAAAGAAGAGCTTCAAAGAAAGCTTGCTCAGTAAACATCTGCTTTGAAAAAAGCAAAACAGGATTCTATTTACATATTGAACGCCGGATGTCTGGGTCATATGCAAATTAGTTTCTCGCCGAGGTTGTTTACATTTCCAACTTACTTCGGCTTTTTATATTTGGTTCGGCTTTTTATATTTGGTTCGGGTTTTGGTCGTGTGCTCGGGTTTTGATCGTGTGCTCGGAAAACGCTGGTTGTTATGAGGAAAAGAAATGTTGGCGTTGCTACGTGATGTCAACCCTATTTATACAACATGACAACATCAATCCTATTTAATGTCGCAACGTAACCACGTCTTTCATTATGAGCAACGACTTTGAATACGACGACGCCGAGCTTCCGACTCCAAAAACGTCAGAAAATACGGACGTATTCGTCCAAGAATATCTGAAAGAACCAAAGCTAGACCAACACAAGCTTCGTCAACTTTGGGTAAAGTACAATAAAGAAAAAGATGATGCTAAGAAAAGACTACATGCAGCCCAACAGAAAATAAAGTATTGGCTGGGGAAAGCCAAGACCGAAGAACACATCATCCACTCTGCCCTTCTCATAGTATCTTCAGAAACCTCGGGAATAGAGTCGCCGGTAATTTCAGACAAAAGATAGGGAATACCTTTGTAATATTTCCCTAGCTTTAATTTTTTCAATGTCTTCCTTAGGCTTTGCGGGGTTGGTTCTGCTAACTTAAGCGCTTCCATTACTTCGTTGTCTAAATATGCCGGTCGAAGACCTTGGATGTGACTCATCCAGTCCCTAAAGTTTTTTATTCTCTTGTATGGGGTCTTCTTACGACCTCCATTGGCGTAATACTGCTCTCTGGTAGCATTTGGTACGGCATTACGAATATTCTTACCACACTCGTAACACTGTGCCGACGTGTCATCTTCATTTGCATTTTTTTTACCACAACAAATATACTTATTTGGCTTAGTAGGTACAAACTTGGGTTTCAAGCACTTTACACAGAAATCATAAGCAAACTCTTTACAATCTTCACACTCCATATATAGACTAACATATTTAACTACATAAACACGGGATGCGGGTAATCGCGGCACGAATCGAGGAACTCACTTTAGACGGGTAATCCTCCGGTGGTCGTTGCGCTGGAACCCCCATCCCCTATACTACTGTGTTGTGGTTTATTGAATGCACCAAAACGCTAATGAAAGTTTGAAAACGTTAATGAACCCACGCAAACATATTCATGAATGTCAAATTCAATGCTAAATTTCTTAATGAAAGTTCCATCACACTATTCTCGGTTTTCACCCACGTGACTTGGTGCATGACAACGGTTGCTAACCGCCATATTGGTGCACAACATAGTGTAAACAAAAGAGATTCATCACAATCGAGCGACTAAAAGTCAATATTTTCAGCACATTTTCTATAATGGTTCTTTGTTTAATGGTAAATTGTCATACCAGGAGTGTTCGTGATAAGGGAATTTCCCTCTTTCGTGTTCCATCGGTTAGAAAAAGTCAAGGAGAGGAGGCAGAAGAGCTGTCGATTGAACGACGTAGAAAGTGGTTGGCCGCCATTAGTAGGGTTGGGTTATCCGAAGAAATCATCAACAGTGGGAGAATTTGCAGCCGTCACTTCGTTTCTGGAAAACCTGCTGCCAATTGGGATAAGTTTAACGTCGATTGGGTGCCTACATTAAATTTGGGACACAACAAAACAGTAGTAAGTGAGAAAAACTCTGATCTTCAAGCCGCGCGAAGTGAACGTGCAAAAGTGAGAAGGAAGAGACAACAGGAAAGAGCATTGTTCGAGTCAGCTGCAAAGGTAGCGAAACTGGATGAAGAAGGCGCTACAATCGACAATATTTCTTTTGACTCTCCTTCTTTAACTGAGGAAATCAGCCAGATCGCAAATGACCTTCAATCAGCGAGTGATAAATCAAAGTTGCACTGCCAAGATGGCGATTTATTGGACGGGATTACTTCGAAGCTGGAGGAACTTTGTAAGATCACTGACTCTAGCACACAAACAAACGAAGTTAATCCAGAAATGACCGAGTCAAGCACACAAACTGAGGAGTTAGATTATATGTTTTCTCAGCCAAAGAAAGCCCCTTTCGATCGCGAAGATATGCTGGAAGATGGGAAGGTACTATTTTACACTGGATTGCCTTCAGCTACTATTTTACAAGCTGTATATGAACATGTAGCCCCTCATGTGGCAAGAAAGTCGTTGAGCTTAACGAAGTTCCAGGAACTTGTCATGGTCTTGATGAAACTCCGACTTAATGTGCCATACTTGGATCTTGCATACCGTTTTGAAGTGTCTGCACCAACTGTCTCCAGGATATTTTTTACCTGGATAACAATCATGGACATACGACTCTCTCAACTAATATATTGGCCTGAGCGGGATGAACTATGGAGAACAATGCCTCAATGCTTCGAGTTTTCGTTTGGAAAGAAGACAACAGTGATTATTGATTGTTTTGAGGTCTTCATAGAAAGGCCTACCAACCTGCTGGCAAGAGCCCAGACCTTCAGCTCCTACAAACACCACAACACTGTAAAGGTATTAATTGGAATCACTCCACAAGGCACCATTTCCTTTGTATCAAAGGCCTGGGGTGGCAGAACATCTGATAAGTTCCTCACTGAAAACTGTGGTATTTTAAATAAACTTGTGCCCGGTGATCTAGTAATGGCCGACAGGGGATTTACAGTTCATGAAAGTGTGGCATTCAAGAGAGCAGAGCTTGTTATACCAGCGTTTACTAAGGGGAAGAGCCAGCTGGACCCCATCGATGTTGAGAACACCCGAGGAATTGCAAATGTCAGAATTCATGTGGAGAGGGTAATCGGTTTGCTGAGGTGCAAGTACACAATTCTGAAAGGGACACTGAGCACTGACTTTCTCATGAGCAATAAGGAACAGGTACCAGTCATTGATATCATTTTAAGGGTGTGTTCTGGTCTTGTTAACCTTTGTCCACCAATCATTCCATTTGACTAGATTATAAACATACTAATTATTACCAAAATTTAAGAATTTGAATTTATTTATAAAGATAAAAATGAAATACCAGGATATTCTTGTATTCAAAATGTCATAATGTATTGGTGACACAAGAAATATTTTTCTGCTTTGTTCCTGTCAGAGTAGCTATTTTATTTTTGGACATTGCTGATGAAAACTAGTGTATCTTAATTGTTTATTATTAATTCTCAAATTTACTACTATTTTGTTGCATTTAAAGCACAATAGAATATAGTGGTCTTTTGTATCACCTATTTCAAAAAAACAGTTGTCACTGCCAAAGGCAATAGTCGATTCGAAGGTGTAATATATGAAAATAAACGCAAATAATCAAAGCCTTTAAAGTTCTTTCAGGCTACAAACAACACTGGATATCTCAAAACTCATTAAAAAAAAACAAAAAAAAAACCAAGTGATTCCAGAAATTGTTGGAACTATGAATAACCTATCACCTTTCTCCTTTAGCGATGACAACCTTTCTTAAATGAAATAGGTGTATAGATATGTTTTTGTGTAATGAATATTCTAGTGGATCGAAACCAACTGTTATTTGCTAAATAGCTACTATGATTATTAACAACTTTGTATTTCTTTCATGGTATTAATGCATTTGCTCTTCTAAAACAACATTACTGTTTCAAATAAAGAGTAGATGATGGCTAGTGAACACTAGCGTGTTCTAAACACATATTCTAAACTGATGGAAACATTGTAATTTTACCAATTTCCAAACACTGAGCCAGATGTGGGCGCATTTTGGGTATGTCAAATGTAAAGTCTCGTGGGCTGAAACCATAAACCAGACACGTAGCAAATGCTATGGCAAAGATTCCACAGTCACTCCCATTCAGTTGTTGCTGGACTGTTACATTTTCTATGCCTACATAGCTGTCTGCCATTAAACTCTCTACCTGTTCTTCAACCTCTTTGGCAATGATATCATGGTAGAGACTATCATAAAGGTTGACCATGCCTGGTCTACATCCAATAGAGCTTATACAGACCCAGTGCATATGTCCTGTATGTAATATTTGAACAAATTCTGAAGTGACAACATCAAAGTTCCTAATGGGGCCAAGGGTTGTTTTTTGAAAGCTCTCTATCAGAGGATTGACTTTCTGTAGATGTACTTGTGCTTTCTGAATTATTGTACAGTCCAGCCATCCAGTAGGTGAATTAATGATGTCAAAATGACTGTCATTGAGGCTACCAAGGGAAGCCCTCTTGTCTAAAACCCCTTTAGTCACTTGTGTTATTTTGACATCCGATTCATCATCACTGGAATCAATAATTGATGAATAACTAGTAGATACAGCACTAGCATTATTACCAATGATTGTACTTTCCTTTTTGTCCAATTTAGCTGCTTGCATTTGTGGAATACTGTTTTCACATTTTAATTGGCTTGTTGATGCAGCACTAACAGTGTTGGCTTTTGAAGAAGAAGAACAAGTGGTAGGACCAATAGAACTAGATGCAGTTACTTTGGCTGCTTGAGACACCTTGCAATTGCTGCACACCCACGTAGTTTGACTATTGCTAGGCATTCTTTTATAGTCCAGACACTGGAGATGGAAAAACTTTCCATTTTGGCAATTTTCACTGTGACATTTGAGAAGCCTTTCATTCATCATTGGTGATGAGCCACATACACAAATACTGTCCAGTTTCAAAGCTTGATCATTATGTGTGCACTTAGTAGAACTTGGCTTTGATGCTTTTCTTGGCTTTTTGCATTGAAATTCTGCTAGCAAGCGGCAGTTAGGACAGTACCAAACATCAGGGACTGAATCTGATAAATGCAAACATGTCTGGTGAAATTCCTTTATTAGGCACTTTGGGTTACTGCAGTGAATAGTTCTTCCTTGAGAAGGCATTCCACAGTAACAAATACCAGAGGACTTGTTTGCTGGTTTTATTTCAGGTAAGTGCTGTTTTCTTGTATACCATCGAGCAAGAATCTCAGGTAGTATGCATGTCTGCCATACTTTTGTAACTTTGGGAACGATAGCTTCCCAGTGACTTGTTTCTGGGAGAATTCTTTCAATGAAGACTTGAGGTTTGTTTTCGCTGAATGCACACACGACAAAGTCACAAAATTGGCGACCAGTTATAGACAATTGTTGCTGCACTTGGTAATAATACTGGTGCTTTCTCTTTAGTCGAAATATTCCATTCACTTTCTCTAGGCAAGAACTTTTCTTAAGCACATAACTTTCAAAGTCCCAGTTTTCAATAATGTAAGGGCACTTTACTTCTCCACACCCATCACCACAACAGGAGCAGGAACAGAGGAAATCAGGTGTTGCATGCATCCAGGGATGTTGCTTATCAATGAAAACTCCACACTTTATCAGTACAAAATCTTTGTGGTTTGCAGACATGAGATGGTTGTAAGTCTCTATGGCTTTGCCTTCATTTTTGATTCCATGATTGATTGCTTTAGATTGCACACTAAACAACTGTGGATAGCAAATGTTTTTAATAAGTGAGATAGATGGTTGGTCAGGATTTGTATTGGCAACAGAATAACTCATTGAAGCCCCAACACGACCAGCTCTATGTTTAAAAAACGCAGTTCCTTTTGATTGATCCCTTGTTTCCTGTTCTATTAATTCTATCTCGGAATCAGAAAGAGATAGTTCGACTTTGCAGCACTTTTGTAACAGCTCTGGGTAGTTCAGCTTCAGATTCTCATGATTGTAAAGGGATGGTATCGTTAGAACACGCCGACTTTTTAGTACAAATTGATCAGCATAAGGAGCCACTAGAGAAAGAATGACAGGCTTTTTTTGGCTCTCATTTAGTTTTGCAAAGAAGGTTTTCATATCCGTTTCTGTAGGGGTGACATTTGGGACGGACTTCGTTTTCCCTACCGGAGTGCTAGTCGAAGGTTGTACACCATCAATTTTAACGTCTAATTCATCTTTCAACTTTCGAGCTGATTTAAAATTGATGTCTTCAACTTGAGCGTACGGTACTTCGTTTACGTAAGTTGGGAGTAGCCACGTACATTTCACTTCTGTGCAGGCCAACTTTCCATGTATACGATTCCACGCCTCAATATAAAACAGTACGCTCCCTACATGAGAGCAGCACTCTGCTAGACCTGCTTTGCAACCAAGGCAGTGGGCAGATATTATCGTTCCTTCTCCATTAGCGATAATCCAAATTGGTATTGGCGGTTCATTCATTCGCTGCGAATGACGAACTTTTCCTAACACCACGAACTTATTTCCAATGGCTTTTCCTTGAACGCTCGTTATGAAGCCCGATACCATTTGATTGTAACTCTCTAGACTCTTGAAAGCCTTGAACTGCCTTAAAGTATA
Organism: Actinia tenebrosa; assembly: GCF_029948245.1. Lineage (NCBI taxonomy): Eukaryota > Metazoa > Cnidaria > Anthozoa > Actiniaria > Actiniidae > Actinia > Actinia tenebrosa. Next base: position 5,692,877 of record NW_028292577.1, on the reverse strand, counting down.
GAAGCTGGTTTCCAGCACAAGATAAGAGAGAAGATCGGTGGCTTCGATCGGTGGCAGACATTCTGCATCTAACTTCTCGCCTTGTAAACACGCGGGGTCGACTCCAATACCTTCGATTTTTTTTAAATATCTCGTTCGAATGTGATTTTCAAGCTTTTTGGCGTATTCAGATAAGACAATTGAAGAGGTATCTTCAATTCTTTTCTGTTCTTGGGTTTCGTTTTTTGAAATATCGACGAGTAAATCCTCGGACATCGCATAATTCGAATCAAAACATAAGCGCACGTGTGTGATTTGACATATGCTAATGAGCTTCCTGTGCACCAATATGGCGGACACTAAGTTTTAATCCGCTCGTGACGTCACGTGAAAACCGAGAATTGAGACTCCGTTCGCCTTATTGTATGCCTGTTCGCTCTAATGACAATGCTTCTTCGCTTCAATGAATATTCCTTTGCGGTTAATGAACAGCGGAAGGTGAGTAGTATTACTCTTACATCGGGCCTCTTGTGGTAAAGAGAGACTGGTGTTTGTAATGGCGTGCACTCGATCGATAAAACAGTTGATATTTTGGTTTGTTTAGCGGTCAATATATTGATACCTCAATCAAATGAAGGAAACAAGCGGGAAACCAAAATCTGCAATGATTTTAGGCTTCGTTGAGTCCATCGATTTCATGATGATGTCCGGAAAATTAACTAGAGGCAACCTTCGTTCGATTTTTAATTTATAAGCATTAAAATCAGCTCAAGTCTTAAGAATTTGGTGTTTTTAATAGTTTTTAGTGATCTTCAAGGGACTCGTACGCCTTTTTTATATGCGTTGGTCCATGGACCGGGGGTCCGCGTTTTATCCTCACCCGACGAGCTCTCTCTAAGCTAGGGAAAAAATTATTGACTATTATCTTAAAAGTGAAAAACCGGCGAAAATTGGTTATGAACATGATATATGGCTAAAAACGGTTTCTAGCATTATCGATAACTTCGTGAAGATCTGGAAAGTAGAACCAAGTCATGGTTACAAACCCGAGCATGTGTGGCAAGGAAATGTAGAAGCTCCTGTTTGAAAATCAAATTTGTTTGCTGCATAAAATAAGCCAACCAAGTTCCGAAGATCAGCGGAAAGTTTAGAATTCATAACGAACTTTGTTTGGAAGTTCCAAAGTTGGTCGCCAACTTGGCAATTTCCGAATTGAGTTCGGAACCCGATCGTGTAACGTAATAGGAAACCGAGTGTAAAGTGGACTATGATATACATAGAATGCTTGTTTTGTGGCAAATAAGTCTGTTCGTCAAGAGCTTCGTAATCACTCATTTTTGGAAGCATTTTCTTTATCTTCTTCCATCATTTCCGGCTCTGAACTTTAAAAACTTCAAAATAACTTTGCTTTTCTTAACTTAGACTTACCTATGTTACCGGATGGGTAATCTGCATGTAGTTATATATTTAAGTGAGAAAATCGAGGAAAACTCGAGACTACAACAACTCTTGACAATCTTCCACGACACTACAGGGAAACTGTGGGCATCCAGAGATAGGAGTCTCGTCTGAATAGATGCGGCACATCTTGATCACGTGATAACACACATGCTGTGATTAACTCGTGGATACCCGAAGAGAGTAAAATAACATGCTAATATTGAGTACGCGCGTGGTTGACGACGATTTGACGAACTGGGAGAATTGAAATGCTTCTGACTTCAAAGCTTGTGGTCATTGTATATCTTAACCCGGGTGGATTTTTATGTTTTTAAGGCGGAGATTGTTACGTTTTTCTTTGTCGATGCTGGGTGCCCGTTGAAGAAGTCCCTGAAGACAATAAAGACGACGAAACCGATGATGAACCGGTCGAACAGGAAGAAGACTTCCAGTGTGTTGTGTATTTCTGGCAGGTGAGACTCAGCAAGGGTTTGGACTTGCAAAACTACCCAGCTGATCTGAAAGAAAAAGAAATCGAGAAAATTTGTATAACTGAGGTTTCACTTTTCTTCTTGAAATCAAGGATCATTCCAGGCCACCAAATGAAAAAAATAACGTTGCTAATATACGTGCTTGATAACAGTGACACAGTGATCATGAGATTTATCTTTTTATTCCAATGGCGGGCATGTTTTTATTCATCCCCATTTTTTGTACTAGATAATTCTTCCGGCCCGATTTACGTAGAAAAATCAGCGAAGAACAATGAAATATACAAGTCTTATCATACAGACTTGAATGTATGTTGCCTGCGTACAGACCGGATTTAACTGTACGACTTTTTATAGGATATCCGCCTATTTCACAGTGTAAGTAAATACAGCATAAACGCTACGCTATGAGGAGTATAGGGAACCCAATTTCTCAAGTAGGGTGCAAGTGGGTCGATTCAAAGTAGACTTTCGCAAAGTCCACCACCCGCTTTGTTTTTTCCGCTCGAATGTAAAAAACACCGGGAAACAAGAGAGGTCGACTTGGGGCAAGTCTGGATTCAAAGGGGAGTATCTACGAGTTTGTCAGTGTGGAAGTTTCAGTTAAAGAGTTTTGACGTATGCGTTTAAATCCCCACGAAAACTGCTAAAATAAAGCGATTTAACCTCCACCCTTAAAAGATTAAAAATTTGGAAACAGATCCTTTCATGAAGAAAAGTAATGAAGATCTTCATTTAAACTTCTTGTCGTTTTTGACTCAGAAGTCGTTAAACCGTTACATTCAAAATACTCCCGAAGGTAATTTAATAATTCAAAGCTGCAAGCTTCCTTGTCTGCATAAAAATGTTTTGTTACCTAGTCACCTGTATATAAAATAATTATTATTGTTATTATTATATTTATTCAACTCAACTACACTACGAAGTCATGGGATTCCTGTGTCTTAGTTACCAGTCCTACACCGTCTACAAAGTTCGTAGTAGTCTGGGTCAAGTAAGATTGAACCAAGTCAAAACGAAAAAACTTTACAGGAAAAAAATACGATTTTTCTTTCCAAAAAATGCAATATTAACCTGAATTTGTACTCTGCTACAATGCCATTACCGTCCAGAGGTTCAAGACATAATGAGGTAACTAAATTGTTAAGGATTTTTGCCATTTTTTTGTTAAAATTTACTCCACTTCGCGAGATTGTGAATCAACTTTCTTTCAAAATGTCTGCAGATGATTTTTGTTTTGTTTTGTTTTTACCAGGTTATAGAACCAATGCAGGTTGATATTGCTCCTGAAGTCGATCAACAAGCTGCAGAAGATAATTTTATAATTGAAGCGGCTACAATTGTAAGTATTACAACAAAGAATAAATCACAACACTACTGTACATATATAAACTTACCATTTTTATTTCAAGTATTGTAAGCTTAATAGGGTTTTATTTCAATCATATCCATGTTTCAAGAGATTTTTTTTGATGGTGTAGTTCTTCTCTTCGAGAGAAGGCAATCAACTACATAATCCTCAGACCCTCCCCACCCCTTGGAAATTCTAATCCCCCTCCATGGGTGAGGCATGGATATATTCTGGTACTACACAATATACCTTCCTCAGACCCTCCCCACCCCTTGGAAATTCCAATCCCTCTCCATGGGTGAGGTATGGATATTTTCTGGTACTACAAAATATACCCTCTTCAGACCCTCCCCACCCCTTGGAAATTCCAATCCCCCTCCATGGGTGAGGTATGGATATTTTCTGGTACTACACAATATACCCTCCTCAGACCCTCCCCATCCCTTTGATATTCGAATTCAATGACAGAGATATTCTTTTCTATTTTTTTAGGATCTTGATGTATTTGCATCCAACTACATGGGTCTTACAAAGCTAAGCCGACTTATGTTTGTGGCTAAGCATTGCCCGGCACTTGAAATAGATGCTCTTAGGTATATTAATTACAAATGGTATTAATCTACAGTGACCAGTTTGTACCAAGGGTGGATAGCTCTGTCCAGTGGATAAATCTTATCCAGTGGATAAATAATTTCTTTGATAACAGCATTGACTTATCCACTGGAAAAGGATTTATCCGTTAGATACACGTAGCACTATATCTACTTTTCGTGCAACTGGGCCCAGGACAAGGTCATGCAAATACCACAATGGGATTTAAAAGCATTGATTCTTGCAGAGGAAAAAACAAGAGAAGCAGTAAAAACAAAACCCTTTAGAGACACAGGAGAGAACTAACAACTACTCGTACATTATGAAGTAAAATAGAAGCAGAAATCATATAATCCTTTGTCCTTTTGTCTGATTGCAGGATGGCTCTAATTCTAAACTATGTTAAACACACTTTCGTGCCCCGTCCACACTATGCCGGATAAATTCTAATCCGCAACTTTCACACCGAAACTGGAAAAAAAGTTTTCCGTCCACACATGAAAACGGATAAAAAGTTTCGCGTCCACACTAGTCCGATCAGAGGCGGCAAAAACGCTTCATTGCACATCTGAGCATGCGCATCGAAGCTGAAATCGAGCCCGCAGTGAATTTTTGTGGTTAGTCCGTCGATAGACGGCTAACCACTATGCTATCGCGTAGCGTGAACCACTTCCCCTCCCCTGGTAGGGCGAATCATTTTTCGCAATTTATGCAGTAAGTTTTTAATTTACTGAATTTATCAGTTCATTTAACTGTTAGAGCTTTCATTATACATCTCTAAACAGTGGAATAACAGTTTTCATGGCCAATCTTAACAGCGAAATTGCAAAAAAAAAAAAAAAGACGGATGACCAATTTGTGTCGCGCTTTTGTGGGCCACTAGACCTTCCCCCTGGGGTTAATTGTTGCAATCGTGCCACAAATCATGCTTCCTTCCGATAAAATGGTGTATGCCATTTTCACTCGTGGATTACATCATCATATAAACCATAATAATTTCTTTTCCTCGTGGCTCGAGTTGCTACAACAAATTTTCTGACGTCTTAATCAAGTCAGGGCCAAAGTAAGAGCGCACGACAATCTCGACAAGATAGTCTCATACAAAACAAACTCATTACTAATATACTGAAAACTATTAAAATATATATATATATTGAAAACGATATTGAAAACTATATTGAGCGTCCTAATTGGAGGATAAGTGAGGCCGTACTTTACAGGATATATTCAGCCCTTCAGGGAATTTAAGATAAACCAACCAACAACAACAACAAAAAAAACACGCATTGTCGGTTGTGAATTAAATCAGACCTTGAATCTCTTCCGATGAATTTTAAGATAATTCAGTCTTTTGCTCATGGGATTTTCAAATTCATTCTTAGAACAATCGACAAACCATATCTTTGAGCAATAATCTAATATGAGTTTATTGTGATCGATAACGATCAACAAGGCAACATTGTCTTAAAACTATTTCTATTTCTTTGCAATCATTTGATAAATAGGTTCTTGCTATATATACAGCAGATTTGAAACTGAACAACAAAGATCAATGAAAACAGTCGTTCAACAAGCAGCAGTGTTTATTCAAATGTAAAAGTTTTTAATAAAACACGTGGTTCGAATTTTTTTATATGGCATTAAAAACCTCCAGCCTAATAAAACCAAAAATTTTAAATAAAATAATCGAAAATGTACAAAAATTGAAAGTTATGAAAACTGCCTTAGGCCCTTCTGATCATCATGCGCATAATTTCCCATGTATGTACACTGAGGATTTACGTTCCACTTTTGACAAATTTTTAAAGTTCATGGGAAATACCCTTTCTTGATTTTATATACGAGTTCATTTCCTTGGTCCGTTCTGATCACATGGTTGTAATCATGAATTGTTAATGCCTTTTGAAGACTTTAGTATTAACTCCCCTGTCCTCACACCGTTCATTTTACTTCTTTGGACTAACCACATGCGCTTCTTGAGCGCCTTTAATTTTGACTTGTGCCCAAAATTCCAAAATAATAAGCTCTCACTTGTATTTCTATAGTTTCACAAACTTTTGTGACAATCATTTGGCAAAAGACCTCTTTACCTTGGGCGTAATCTTTTCCCATTTCGACCACGTCATTCCCTAGAGTAACATTTCTTTGTTTAACGGTTGCGCATGAGAAGATACATGAATATGGATACAATTCAAACAAAGAATCTTATTCTCAAGAGAATGACACGTGGTCTGAAATGGGTAAACATTACGCCCAAGATAAAGATGTCTTTAAAGCAGTTCACCGTTTCCCCATTCAGACCGTGTGTTGCTCTTAAGTAACATTTCTTTGTTTAACGGTTGCGCACGTGAATATGGATACGAGTCTATTCTCAAGAGAATGACACGTGGTCTGAAATGGGGGAACATTGCGCCCAAGATAAAGAGGTCTATTATTTTACTTTACACCGACAGAGAACAGCAAGACCGAGTATGATAAATCCAACGAGAAAGAACTGTTGCAGGAAATGCTTGTCGTGGTCGAAAAGAGAGAGCACTTGATCTCAGAAATGGAAGCAGCTCAACACAAGTAAGTGAAAAGTAACATATAAGGGAGGGTCCAGGATTTTGAGGGAGGGGGGTGGGGTCCAAACCTACACTCAGTAAGTGACGTCATTTTTGACGTCATACATACATTATACCCGTTGTAACGCATTCACATGTGTTGCTACTGGTGTCAAAGACATTAGAGTCATGACTTTCGAAAGAAAACATTTATGATATCATAGTGTAAAGATTCCAGAGGTTAATTCAAGGTTCAATCTGTAAGTTAGCCGTGCACTGATTTAGATCAGCCCAGAGGTTGTTTCAGGGTTCGATCTGTGAGTTAGCCATGCCCTGACTTAGATCAGCCCAGAGGTTGTTTCAGGGTTCTATCTGTGAGTTAGCCATGCCCTGACTTAGATCAGCCCAGAGGTTGTTCCAGGGTTCGATCTGTGAGTTAGCCATGCCCTGACTTAGATCAGCCCAGAGGTTGTTCCAGGGTTCGATCTGTGAGTTAGCCATGCCCTGACATAGATCAGCCCAGAGGTTGTTTCAGGGTTCAATCTGTAAGTTAGCCATGCCCTGACTTAGATCAGCCCAGAGGTTGTTTCAGGGTTCAATCTGTAAGTTAGCCGTGCCCTGACTTAGATCAGTCCAAAGGCTGTACCAGTCCAGACCTAGCCGATCCCCATTTTAAATTGCCTTATTTTTGTTGTTTTTAAATCAGATACAACGAAGAAGACAAACAGCTCGAAAAGCAAAAAGACGACATTGGTAAGTACTAGACAACTGAATTTCTTTTTGTTTTATTTATTCTAAGCTCATATTTCATTTAAGAATAGAAATCCTGCGGGATAAGTTTTTTAAAATTAAAAATGACAGGTTGTCAAGCGAATAAGAAAATCCTTGATATTAATTTGAATTTTAAAAGTTCTTAAAATTAATTAAATTAATTAAAATTAATCAATTAAATTAATATTTTAATTCTAAAAGTTTGATAAAAGGTACTTTTTGGAATACATAGAGGATATTACATGGGCGCGCGGAGATACGAAATTTATCTTCGAGTGTTGAAAAGATCTCTCACGAGTGAGCGATTTTCAACACGAGAAGATAAAATTCCTATCTCCAAGTGACCATGTAATATTCTGTTTATTATATAATTATCAATGAAGTATGTTTTGGCTTTTTCAGGCAATTCTTTCCGTGTATTTTTGAATAGCCATCGCAATGATGTTATTTTCACACGTGAAAATATCATGTTATTTTCACGTGTGAAGATATCAATTTTTCGAAATAGAGAAAATTAGATATTTCATTGGTAATTATATAATAAAATTTAAAACTAGTTGTAGAAGACGACGTTTCGCTTTCATCTCGACAACATCTCAGGTGTTTTACAGTTTTCATTAGACCTGATGATGTTGTCGAGATGACGGCGAAACGTTGTCTCTTACAACTAGTTTTCTTATTAAATCCTAGAAGTACTTGAAATTTCTCATGCAATGAGAACGCAGCATTTGATGATAGACCAACTAGTTGGATTTGACTAATGTGTTAGCTATAAATCTTAAATAATCTTTAATAATTAGATACATATCCTATATTAAATATTAGATATCAATATTTGTTTATCACAAGGAATCAACCGTCCAGACATTATTAAACACGCTACAGCGGCAGACAAAGAAGCTAAAAAAGTATCTGAAGCTGTGAAAAACGCCCCGGCGACCATCAAGAAACAATCAATGTTTGGGTGCTGTATCTTGTTGTGAGAATCAAGGTCTATTTGTCATTAATAATCAATAATTGATATTCAATAACGATTTATCATTTAGATGTCGTATGACTGTGAAAACTAAATTATAATTCATGATAATTTGTCGTACCAACCATAGATTTAATACATATGTTCCGAGCTTTCGGCTTACTCGGCCATCCTCAGGGAAATAAAAAACATTACATATTGACAAAGAAAAACGCGATCAAACCATGGCATATGTGCGCGCGCATTAAATTAAACAAATTCGCGCGCGCTTAGGAAAAAATAAATAAAACAAATTAATTAATTAATTAAAAATAAATAAATGAATAAAATAATAATAATAATAAAAATAATAATAAATAAATAATAACAATAAATAAATAGATAACTAACTGACTAACTAAATAATAAATAAATAAATAAATATTGATTTACTGTAACCTTGTCGGTACTGATTCACCTAGCGTCCTTTCTCAATGGATATAATCAAATGCGCTTTACATTGAGTTGTGAATGACAGATTGCTTTTTATGCAATTTACAAGCATGAGAGATGGTTAGTATGAAGTGTAGGAACTGAGGGTGGTCACTGCCAGGGTTTCTTTACGTCCTCAGTGGTTCTTTTACGTCCCTCCGATGTTGGTTAGTAATGTGAGTGTGGAGAGTGACATGTAATTACAAAAGCAGCACTTTCTCCTTACCTTTCCTCCTTCATGAACCCTGCATGAGTGTTGGTCCTGCCGGGATCCCAACCACGACCTCCCGACCTCCCCATCAAAAATCCGATTTAGTTCACATCTACTTGCCGTAAATTTTAAAGACCCTGAAAAAATATCCCGTCTTTTGACTCGACATAAATTCACCCTGCATATGTTGAATCTATGTTGGGATCATTCCGTTCATTGATTAAAAATGTGGATGTAGAGAAAGATAAAATCTTTGAGCATACGACCAGCGAGGAGCACTAAGGAGGAGGACGAGGAGCAGAACAAGGACGAGGAGCACTAACGAGAAGGACGAGAACAAGGAGCAGCAGGAGGAGTACGAGAATAAAGAGGAAGGGGAGGAGCACTAGCGTAGGGAGGGGAGCAAAATGTTATTAATTCATGCGGGATTCCTGTGGATTTGGCGGGAAAATGGTACATCGTCCGCCTATAATCGAGACCTCGATACGCCCCTGAGAAGTAGGGGAGGAGGAGGTGGAATAGAATAGGAGGAGGAGATTAAGAGGGAGGAGAAGCGATAAGACAATAAAGAAGGGTCAAAATCGTACGAAACATTTTATTATCTTTTAAAGCTTCTAAAATTATTACGTTTCACTTGCCATTTATTTATAGAGCTGATTTAAAAGTGCACCTAAAGCCTGACACAATACTTTCAGTATTGATTCTACATTAAGTATAAATAGTTGAATGGTGAAATATTTCTAAATTTGAGTGATGCGTTTCTAAGTTATGAAGGTTTATATTTTTGACTGTGACGTCATACTGGGAAAATGTATTTATTTTGACCTGTAATACTTAAAATAGGGCCATGCGTAAACAATGAGAATAATGATGATGATTTTCAAATATTTTTTGCTTCAATAATTTTGAATTTGTATTTTTAATTCGACCCAATACTGCATGTTTCTAACCGATTTATTTTCTCTACACATTGGTGTAGTTTTATATTAGACGTGTCCAACAAATAATGAATGTCAGCTGTATATATTATATCTTCACTACCTCATTCACCACCAGCACTATCATCATCACCATCACCACCATCACCATCACCACCATCACCACCACCACCTTCATCATCACCACCATCATCACCACCACCACCACCACCATCATCACCACCACCATCATCACCACCACCACCACCATCACCACCAGGCGAACCACTTCCTTTTTTTCTCCAATTCATGCAGTAAACTTGAACTCGTCGCCACATTATCACTTTGAGGTTTTTTCCCTCGCATTCTTTACCGAATAACATATCCTCAAACCTTGCAAGCTGAGGGCGATACCTAACGCCTTTTTTATTGATGAGCTTTAGATTTAGGAATACTGCAGCTCTAGGAGGCTTACGCACAAAGGCTTCTTCCTCTTTAAACTTTAAATTGGGGAAAACTACGGGACTTATTGCAACCAAATTGTTCCCCTCATTTGCTTTAACAATGCTTTCAAATTTCGTAAAAACTTCATTGAATCTTCGGCGACGTGAATAGTATCTCTTTTTTAGTTTACGACGACGTTTTGGGTGAACTTCATAAAACTGTTTTACATCATCGTCAATCATCCAAATATACTCGAGGCCCAGTGAAGTTGCGATCTTTTGAATCCAGTACCTTGCGTACCCGACACCTGTTTCGTTGACTGGGAGACTAATGATGGGCAAATAATTACCACAATGCTTCTGATATTCCTTAAACTCACTTGGCCGTACTACAATTATTCTAATGGTGATCTCTTCATCTATGCCCGCTTCACTCCAGTCAAAAAGACCACAGTTTGCGCGCCTATATGAAGGAATAAAAATCCATCTTCTAGTAAGATTAGGGCGCTTAGCAGACGTAAACGAGACAGACTTTTTTAAGAACGTTTTCTTACGTCTAGGGACACTCACTTTTAGTATGTATCCGTCGACATCGAGACTCTCTTCCTCAAAATCTTCATTTGTGGTACCAGGTAAAGGCTGAGCTGTATAAGGTTCTTTTTTTTTTTTTTTTTTTTCTTTTTTTTTTTTTGTATTATGTTCCTGGCCATCATCAGACTGGGTCTCGCTCTGTTTTATATCTGGTATGAGGCTGGGAAGGTCACTGCAAACTCTTCGAAGATCAATATTACGCTCCCCCCGTTTCCACTTTTGGGGGATTGGGTATCTCTTTGAACAGCTGATCTGTTTAGCAAAGTCTTTATTTAAGTAATCATTAGCTTCATGATCTTGCCAAGGATGATCTTTCAGCCACTCGTAGGGGGTCTCATTAGTCTTAAGATTTAGATTGCTAAAACTCTCTAAAAGGTCACCTCCGTCATTTGAAGAGTTAGTCATTGGTGTTACCGTACTTGAAGAAGGGGATCTATGACTTTCTAAGTAACTGGATGATTCTGCACTTTGATTTGACTGATGAAAGTATAAAAAGAAACATTCGTATTAGAGTGAGAGAAGCCTACGCACATCAGGAAATCGGTTGTTTTATTGTTTTAGAGGGAAGTCTATTAAAAACTTAATGTGCCAGTTTATTCAACTTTTAAAAGCAATTATAATCAATTATTGATTTTCTTTACGATACTTACTTCGTCGTTTGAAGAGTTACTTTCTGATTCACTGGATGATCGTGCACTTTGATTTGACTGATGAAATAAAAAAAAAAACATTCGTATTAAAAGCGGAGACGCGTACACACATCAGGAAATCGGTTGTCTCATTGTTTTAGGAGGGGACGTCTATTTAAAACTTAATGTGCCAGTTTATTCAACTTTTAAAACCAAACAGACATTTTCTTTATTACTGTGATTTTCGATATTTTGCGACTCAGACATTCCAACGGCTTGTTGTGAATTTGGGCTGCTTTCAGTCAAAAATATAAAAGGTACTAACTGATTATTTTTGATGGACGGCAGCGAAAAAACAAAGTACAGCATGCAGCTTGTAACTACCTGGTTCGCAGAATATCGAAAACCGCTGTAAAGATGTTGGAAAATAAGTGTCACAAGACAAGATCATTGGATTTGCTTGCCTGCCCTACATCGCAAACACTACTGACCTCATTAGAAAATTACTTAAAAGATTTACCATTCGTTCAACAATTCTTCACAAAGTGCATCAAGCACTTCCGCCTCAGTGAACTTAATATAAGTGTCTATTTGACTACGGTGGCCGACAACGGTCATCCAAAGTCAAAACCACAAAATTGGTAAAATTGGTAAAGTCTAAATTCGTTTATACGCAAAAGTCAAAGTCAGTTCTTCTTTTCTCTATTTTCGCTTTATTGATTTTCGCCTTTGTCAATATTCGTCTTTCCGACTTTCGCTTAGACGTGACTTTTCCTTTTGTGCATTTTCACTTTTTGAAAAGAAAACGGCAGGCGTTACTTGCTCAATACCTAAGGGAGACTGGCTACTTGTTCTCAGTCCCCCTCGTTTTAGTACGAACAAAATGGCGGATACAGAAGGTGATTTGGAAGGTAAGCTTTGATTGTTCTGAGGGATTATTGTGTATCGTTTTCTCATTAAAGAAAATAAGTAGTAGTGGTAGTAGTAGTAGTTTATAGTTTATTTATTGCTTTGTTTTGTCCGCCAGATGTTGTACAATTTTTGGAAAGGCAGATCCAGTTGAATAAACCCATGAAGACGTTGTTAAAAATTCTTCAGATCAAATGCAATATCACTTGCTCGTAAGTCCACAAATTTACCAATGTTAAGATTTAAGCCCTGAGGGTTGAGAGGTTGTTAGGGACCGTTCATTTTTTTTATCGGGGTTGGGTTGGTTTTGGGAAGCTTAATGTGTCTAACATATCATTTTTCTCAAGCTCCCCCCCCCCCCCCCCCCCAACCCACTTCTGGGGTATTTAAAACCTTCTAAATTCCATCACTTTTTTCGTAACAAATAGCAAATTAACTGTTCAGACAGCACTGTTTTTATTTCACTTTAAATATTATATATATTTTTAAGCCCAAACCCTTGGTTAATTTCCATTTTTATGGCTGAGCTCCTCCCTTCCCCTACTAGGGCCAAAAAATGAGCGGTCCCATATGCAAATGAATATTGAATATACAATGGAACCTCTATTAACCTACCACTTTCCAAAAGTCCCAACTGAAGTAGTTGTCAGTAAAACACTGTGGATCTCTTGTTGAGACCTTTATTACTTAAGCAAACAACCTTTGTTATAAAGTGGCCACTTTTACAGCTGTAAATTATGTAGCCTAGCTGATCATGTATATCTATGTTATATGCTTATTTAGAGAAAGCAAACTCGGAAAGTTTCTGAGAGAAAAAGGAATTGTTAGGCATGACCCAAACCTTCGTCCTAAGGATGTTCTTTTATCCATAATAGTAAGTACAAGGTCATTTTTACAATAATAAAAAATTATGCAACTCTTCAATCAAAGGTCACTTTATACTTCTTTTTTATAATAGAATGAAATGGATGGAAGTGCTTGCAAGTTAGGCTACAGAATGATGTGGACTCGACTTAGGAGAAGGGGAATTCTGGTAAAAAGGTAAACTACTGTACAATAAAACACAGTGGAATCCATAATATTCAGAAGATTAGCAAAACAAAGTTTGGAACTTCTACTTTACAGGAGGAACTAACATAACATTTACATTTCATTGTATAAATTTTACATTTTTAAAAGGGATCAAGTAGCTGCCTGCATGAAAGTTCTTGGAGCTGAGAAGCAAGCACCAGCACACAAACGCAAGCATTATCCTAATTACTATTCCAAGGTGCTGTTACTTATATACTTCAATTCAACCCTAATGTAAAATGTAGAGTTATCATTATTGTGGCTATTTGAAAATGAACATGTATCCACATTGGAGTGATGTTCTACATAATTTGTGGTTTTGTTAGTATTGTTAAACCAACCTTTGCCATGATAAAACAATAGCATTTGATACTGTTTTTATATATGTATTTATTTTCAGGGAACCAAATTACACCTGGCACATCGATGGTAACGATAAACTTGCAACATGGGGCTTCTATACCCATGGTGCAGTTGATGGTAATGTTTCTGTTGGTGTTTGATTTCCTTTTAAAATTATTAGATGTAACCTACAGTATCTTTCATAAAAGAGTATTAACCATGAATACTATGTATGTTTTTACGATAGTGTATACATTATTGTAAAATGATGTTACATATCTTCTCTTCAGGTTATAGCAGGAAGCTTTTATGGCTTAAAGTATTTGTCACAAACAAAGACCCTTGGATTACATTAAAACATTTCATGGAATCAATTGAGAAGATTGAAGATACTTGCAAGGGTACAATGCTGTAGTATCTCATTGCCTTATTAGCTTATTGCCAATCAAAACTGAAATTGATTTTATGAATTGAAAGGTTGTCCCACTAGAGTAAGATGTGATCCTGGGACTGAAAATGGTTTAATTGGCAAATGCCAAATGTTTTTACGAAGAAATGGGAAAGACGATTTAGCTGGAGAAGACAGCTATTTTGAAGGCTCCTCAGTAAATAATCAGGTAAACAAACTTCTATAGTCCTTGGATTTAACAGAATGTTTATTAATCAGTTTTGACAATATTCCCATTCTATTAATTACTAGCCCATTGAGTCGTTTTGGCAACATTACAGGGAAGAAGGATTTCAATTTTGGATTGATCAGTTTAAGGTGTGTTATTACATTGTCATTTTGGGCTTGTACTTTGTTAGAATCAAATGACTGCTTCAAGTTCCATCTGGATTACTCCTGGGTATGCTTAACATAATTATTGCATCTTTATGTGGTTACCCAAACTCCACGTTTTTTTAGTGCTATTTAGTTCTAATTAGTGTTATTTATATAGTACTGTTTCATGGTTATAGTGTTTGCACTCTACTGCCAAATTTCCATCAATTGTTTAATCAATTTTTACGTTTATTTTTTGCAAGCGGTTGAAGTTGGATGGAAAGTGGAATCCAGGAAATACCTTACATCAGCAAGTTAAAAAAATAGCTAAGTATTACCTTGTTTTCATTTATGGCTTTGTTTGGCAAGTAGACAATAATTATTGAAGTAAAATATTTTTTTAATGCCAACGAAGTTACTGACACTTGACACTGTCATGCTCAAATTGTTCTTTTCATTTTCTTGAAGGTTATGTCTGCTTTATGTTTATATGCCTCTTCTGCAAAGAGAAGCTCATGACATACAAGAGGATTGGAACTCACACAGAATAAGGTTCCAGAAAGGAAAAGACCGTCCTTGTGGAGTACCAAATGATTTGTTTGACCTTCCAAGTATGCATGGTAAGCCCTGTTTCACTGGACGGTTGTACAAACTTCTGTTCCCTTGCAATAGTAGACATAAAACCTAAGGATATTTTATGGGGATATTTTTCATCAATGAAACTGTAATATATTCATCAGTTATTTTATCATTCAATAACTGCAAAATCATTACATTTATGTACCTTAACAGATACCACTTAATGAATTGTATTTTTCTAACTACCAAACAATAATTGTTATATAATTTTATATAGATATATAACACATATTCATCAACTGGATATACAGTAAATTTGAACTAAAAAACATGAACTGTGTTTTAAAACTGAACTGCTCTGTAAGCTAGATAATAAAATGTTACTCATGCTAACATTCATAAATATTGCCAACATATCTTTATTCAAAACGAATTTCTTAAAAAAATGGAATGAATAATCTTGTATTTCTTTCTCACAAAGCTGACTTTTAGATTTCAACAAGATTAATTTTTATTATTAAAATAATGCTTTTTACCCAACAGGTGCACAAGATATGAAGCATGAAGTGTCCCATTCAGACATTTCATTTTTGAAAGAAAAGTTTGACCTTGGTCAAGACCTTGATTACCTTCCCCAGACATTCAAAGAGGAGGCCGATTTATTCATAAAGTTCACTGGTAGGGTATTGAAACTTGAAACTGCAACAGAAATTTACGAGGCACTTGTCTTGCATTTTTCTCAATAAATATTTTACCAAATATCAACTTCATTGAGCAACTCTAATTTAGGAAGAAGGTCTAAGAAAGAAGGTCTGTTTGATGGGGGTTGAAAACAGAGAGACAGCACTTCTTGAGCACCAGTGGAAATGTCCTGAAAGGTGGGATATTCATCCCTTTCTATGGCATTCATGACCTCCCGTCCATTCATCCCATCCCATGCTTTTTTCCTGCTGTATACCTCTCCCATGATTACTCCAAAGGAATAAACATCTACAGCCATGGTAGGTTTTTCCCCTTTAAGCTGCTCTTTGTGCTGGTAAGCCAGTGTCCCAGCATTACTGCCACCAACATTGGTAACCATTGTGCCATCTTTCAACTTACTGACACCAAAATCACATATTATAGGTTTCAAGGTTTTGTCCTCTATCTGTAAAAAGAGTGAAATAAAGTGCAGAACTTTAATATCAAATCTTTTCTTAATATATTTTGCCTTCACTTAACCATGATGGTATGAGGATTACTACAAAGAAATATCTTACTGTACATTTTAGAAACAAAATGTATCTTTTGAGATATGTACCATAACATTTGCAGGCTTCAGATCCTGGTGTATTACACCCTTTTCATGCAGATACGTCATTCCTTGGGCAATGTAGAACATGATGTACCCATTGTAGGTGTCATCTAAAAGTGTTATCTGCAAACAAGCAAGACATAAGTAAAAAAACTTTAAAACATTTCACTATTGAGATTGATCAATTTATCCTTTGCTGATAAGGTTATTTAGTCCCTCGTAATTTCCCATTTCATGCAGTGTTATTAAATTTTGGTTCAATTCAAAAGAGTATGATTTACAACTCGAAATGGTGTAAGATTAATAATAACTAATCAAGTCGAATTCCCTATCACAAGAGAAAAAGAAAAAAAATACAGTATCACCGAATAAAATGGAATCCTATATTGCCAATTTGATGAATCTTATTTGCCACTCCTAGCCCCATTGCCTTGCTATGCAAATAATGATATCTGTATGTGTGTATATATATACAGTATGTCTATTTTTTCTGTGTTTTAGAAGTATTGTAAATATATGGAAAACGTAAGAAAAAATAAATAAAAATACCAAAAAAAAAAATCAAAATAGTGTGCTTCACACTTACATCGCACTGCTGAGAGCTAATCAGATGGTACGCAATCACCTCTATTTAATTGTTGAATGCGTAACCTGACATTCTTAAGTTAACTAAAAAATAAATAATATACATCATTGTCCTCCCTGTTGGGGTATTCAAAGGAGATTTTTTCATGCTTTTTTAAAGGCATCCTCCAAGCTACACATGATTATATGTAATTAGTATGTTATGTCTCCAAATTAGGTGCCTACCTCCTTTTTTTTTGATTTTGCCAATCCTATGGCAAAGGCTAGGTTGATACCTTTGATATAATTCATTAGAATCATAATGTCTGTTTCGCCAACAACCCAGCCAAGGACCATGATAACATTGGGATGTTTGAGACGTCTGCAAAAAAATCAGATCCAATTTATCAGTTTAACTAAAATAGCATTACTACAGTACATGCATACGTGTCAGTTATTTTTACTTAATAATGTAACCGAATTTTCAAATTTTCAGGAGGAAACTGTATGTATAAAATTGAATTAGTCAAGCCTTAAACTAGGTACTGTAACATATCAAAGGAAACTCTATTCATACAAACCTGCAGATGTCTATTTCTTTCATATCTGGTTCCCCATACCCTTTTGCAATGCACTTGATGGCAACTTGCATTCCTTTCCACGTGCCTTTATGCACAGTACCAAATTGCCCTTTACCAATCATGTCCCTCACTTCAATATCATCCTCACTGATTGTAACTGTAGCAATGTCTGTTGAAAGTAGTATACTTAAGGTCAACAATGGAATATTTTTGGGGGGTATAGATTTTAATGACACCTGCATTCCGAATGTTCTCCATGCATAATTATTTTATTTATTGTCCCCATTCTCTAGGTCGATATCCTATATCAGCCTCTAACTGATACTTTTTTA
Source organism: Actinia tenebrosa (assembly GCF_029948245.1). Classification (NCBI taxonomy): domain Eukaryota; kingdom Metazoa; phylum Cnidaria; class Anthozoa; order Actiniaria; family Actiniidae; genus Actinia; species Actinia tenebrosa. Next base: position 5,675,038 of record NW_028292577.1, on the reverse strand, counting down.
TATATTGTTACCATAATATTACCTTGTTTTTTAAAGGAAATATCACTATCTTGAGAAATGAAATCGGATGGAGTGTGTGGAGGTTGTTCTGGAGTGTGCTTGTCACTGGGGTCATAAATTGGTATCCCTTCAAAGCACCCTTTCCTCCATAAAGGTGTTGATGGCTCAATCGCTTTTTCCACAGTTCATGCTCTTTTAGCAAACACTGGGACCATGTCTTTCTGTGCACAGTTTGCTTGCTTGTCTGCAGTGCCATACAACACTGAAGTCCAGGATATGCTTTTAAGACTAGAAGTCTTCTCTTTAGATTTTAAAACAGATGATTTTGGTACACTTTCCTCTTTACTACAGTTTGTTTCCACTTTTTCCTGTAAACAACAGTATAATTTAGAATTAATCATTTTTGATTCAAATTATTCTATAATCAAGGTTTATCTAACATAGGAGTCTAAGTGATGAAGCTGGAATGCCATGATTTCAAATCAATTCACAGTACCTTGCACAAATAGCCAATACAGATGGTTTTTTCTAGTTGAAGGTCATTTGTGATCTTGCATATAAATTTCTTTTTGGTGTTGTCAGTGATATTGATCACTACATGCTCAGGTAGTGTCATACGCTCTTCATTCTCAAAGGCATTATAACAGGCAAGCTTGACCTCAGGCAAAGTTGGTACACATGAAATCTAAAAAAAGAAATAAATTTTAAATAGATATTAATTAATGATACATAAAATTCTCAATTGACTACTTTCACAATAACCGTAATGCCCTCTATTTTTGGGGGGTAGTTATTGTAATTCAAATGAAATAAATTTGAATTACAATAACTACCCCCCAAAAACAGAGGGCATTATGGTTATTGTGAAAGTAGTGAATAAAAGATAATTTCAAACAATTTGTATTTATTAAACAAAATTAAAACAATTATTTATTCTATTGTGAGTTTTTTTAAACATACTAACCTTTAGAGGAATTTGGTTTTTTTCCACTTGTATGCTCTTTTGTCTTGAAAAACACATTCTGCTTACGTAAAATTCCTACATGGATATGAAATGTATTAAAGCTTAACTATGTCATAGACATTGCTTGGAATTATAAGTGATTTAAATTACCAGTCATTATAAAAATGATTAAAAGCTATTACCCTTTGTTTTAACTTCAAAGAATGAGATTTTTTGGCAAATGGTGCCTTGTTACGTCTCCAATCTTCTATCTTTTTCCAGTCTAAGGATAATATAGTAGGTAAAATGGGTTAATATTAGATTTTATCTGTACAGGGAGTGATGGGCTATCTGTTGCCTTACCATCTTCCAAGCCTCTAAGGTCAGTACGTAACCCTACAAAAACCAACAAGAAAAGGGGTTGATTTTCAAGAATATGTTGGGATATCTTTGTGACCTTAAGCTATAGGACAGGTATGCCAGGCACAATGTGAAAGGAATTTAGGCAGTAAACCATCTATTGCATTAATAATTGTATGTATGCTTTTAGTGAATTTTGATTTAGTGATCAAAAGAAGTATATATTCCATATATTTAAATAAAATCAATATAAAGAAATGATTTACAAACTGTACCTCCACCGTGGCCAGCCTCCCTTTCTTTCAATAAAAGCTCCTTTTGCTTATCTGAGATCATAAAATATATTCATTTTTTTATAAAATCACATGGCCCACACATTCATCATAAATTACATATTATAATACTGGCTTTAAAAGGACTGCAGGGCCATTACTTTCGAAAAGGGGGTTGGTGCATTTGAGAAATGTGATGCCCTCCCCCTTTTGCAAACCAGTTCATACATAAACCACTTCGTGGCCGCTTTCTCCCTTCATAAAAATGAGTTACCCACCCCCATATTTGCATCAGTCAGCCCCTCCTCCCCTAATTACAAAGGAACGTATACGGACCCAGTAGTTTGCACTTATCAGAGTGAAAACGCACTCCAAGAATTTTCAAATCTTCGCTATCAAGCTTCAAAAAGGCTTCGATATTGTCTATCTGAAATAATGCCATGGTATCAGAAAATTACTAGCATGTCACTTGCAAAAGAAAAACAGTTCTCGTGAATAGCAATGGAGGTGTCAAAATACGACAATTTTTGGAGACAAAGTACATAAAAAATACATATTTCATTACCTTATTTTCTTGAAATATACGCCTTATGTCCTTTTGAAGAAATTCATGATCAAGGGAATCCCAAACAGAGTCCATGTTTGCAAAGCTGGCTGTTGCTTGCTGTTGCTGGTCGTACTGTTCGTACTAAAACGAGGGGGACTGAGAACAAGTAGCCAGTCTCCCTTAGGTATTGAGCAAGTAACGCCTGCCGTTTTTTTTTCAAAAAGTGAAAATGCACAAAAGGAAAAGTCACGTCTAAGCGAAAGTCGGAAAGACGAATATTGACAAAGGCGAAAATCAATAAAGCGAAAATAGAGAAAAGAAGAACTGACTTTGACTTTTGCGTATAAACGAATTTAGACTTTACCAATTTTACCAATTTTGTGGTTTTGACTTTGGATGACCGTTGTCGGCCACCGTAATTTGACGGGAAGTGGGATTGTGGCAAATACTGTGTTAGACAAACTGGGCAAAAGCCCAGTTGAATTCAGAATAAAAGCCGAAACACAAGAGACAAACGAAGAATAAGCCATTTGGCCACTATCAGCGTAGCCGAAAAGTCAATGCTATACAACGCACATAGAGTAGTATAGGGGATGGGGGTTCCAGCGCAACGACCACCGGAGGATTACCCGTCTAAAGTACCCCCCTCGATTCGTACCGCGATTACCCGCATCCCGTGTTTATGTAAAATATGTTAGTCTATATATGGAGTGTGAAGAATGTAAGAGAACTTTTAAGAAAGAAGTGGACTTGAAGAAGCATTTGAAGATGAAGACGAAATGTATGAGCAGCTATAATTGTGGATGTGGTAAGAAGTTTGAGACTAAGGTTAAATTGTTTTGGCATTGTCAGGATTGTGAGTATGACTACGACGATCTGAAAAGGGTCTGCAATTAGGTATAAGATATTTCCTATTATATAGATGGAATCCCAAAGCAATTTCGAAACGGTGTCAATACCCGGTAACGGTGAGATTGATGTTAGACAGTTTTGGCGTCAGTCAGAAAGGAAGGTCAAGAGAACGCTTCGAAAAGGTATAGAAGAATTAGGAGCCCTGAAAGCAAGCATAATGGTAGAAGTAAGTTTATCAAAAGATGAGGTAACGACGACAGCAATGTTGCGATCGAAGTCGTTAGTGATATTAGAGTCCACGAATCTGGATAGGTCACTCAGCGAAGCCTTAGAAGCAATAATGGAGTCGCTGTCTAACTACACGAAAGAAGGATCAGGTTGGACAGTGGAGGAGGTAGAAGGTATGGAGGTTAGCATGGCAAGGTACGTGCCGATACGAGGAGGAAGTTACGTACCCCTGCCGGTGTGGGTAGAAAGGAAGAAAGCCATAGTGAACGTAAAGAATGACGACAACCGCTGCTTTATGTGGGCAATACGATCCGCACTGTATCCAGTAGATAAGGATCCCTGTAGGACAAGCAAGTACCCAACAGACGATTTAGAGTGGGACGGTGTGGAATTTCCCATGCAGTTGATAGACATCCCCATATTTGAGGAAATAAACGATTTAGCAATTAACGTTTACGGAGTCAGAGACCAAACGATAGTACCACTAGTGTTGTCAAAGAGTAAAGGAGAACGAATACACCTTTTCTACCACGGCGGACATTATTCGTGGGTTAAACACATTAGCAGACTATTTTACAGACACACCAAACACAAAGGTAAGAAATACTTCTGTGATTGCTGCTTATTATCCTTTACCAGCGTTAAAGCTCTAAAGGATCACAACGAAATATGTCGCGGAGTCGAAGAAGTGGCGCAACGGATCCAGATGCCCACAGATAAGAACCTAGCGTACTCAGACCATCAAAAGCAGATGCAGGTGCCTTACGTGATATATGCAGACTTTGAAGCGTTGATAACTAAGGAAGAGCAGAAAAGTGGTGCCACGAATAAGGTGGGATTACACGAGATCTGCTCCTTTGGTTACATAGTAGTCAGATCAGACGGTAAAGCAAACCCTCCTGTGATTTACCGAGGTAAGAACGCAGCTAATGAGTTTCTAGAAGCATTGCGAGAAGAGGAGGGGGAGATAAGAGAACAATTAAGACGTCCAAAGAAGATGGAATTTACCAAAGAGAACCAGGAGGCTTTTACCAAGGCAAAGAAATGCCACATTTGTCAACATACGCTTCTCCAGTTTGGAAGACGAGCCAAGAAAGCGTGGGATGAAGATGGAAAGTATTTAGGAGAAGCTCATTTTAAATGCGGGAAGTATGCTAAGAAGGGTGAGAAGCCGGGAAAGCCCTCCACGCATTGCATTCACTGCCACAAAGCATTTGTTGAGGATTTCTATGTGGATAAGGTTAGAGATCACTGCCACATCACGGGTAAATACAGAGGTGCGGCTCATTGGAAATGTAATATAAACTTCAAAGTAAATCCAGAAATGGAGATTCCGGTGTTCTTTCACAACCTCCGCGGTTACGACTCCCATTTGCTACTACAAGGAACGGACGGCTCCGAAGTAAAGTGCATACCCAACAACAAAGAAAGGTACATGTCCGTAACCGTAGGCAAGCTGAAGTTCTTAGACTCGCAGCAGTTCATGGCGGACTCCTTAGCAAACTTGGTTAAATACAACACGGAGTTCCCCATTTCCAGTCAATACGGCGCGGAAAGGAAAGGAGTCTACCCATACGAATACATGGACTCCTGGGAGCGATTCGAAGAGCCCCTACCACCCAAAGAGAGATTCTACAGCACCCTAAACGAGTCTGGTATAAAGGACGAGGAGTACCAGCATGCGTTAGATGTGTGGGAAAAGTACTCCTGTGAGAATATGGGAGAATACCACGACATCTACCTACGTTCAGACGTAGTGCTGCTCGCAGATGTTTTCCAAAGCTTTCGAAAGATGGCAATGGAATACTACGGGTTGGATCCAGCGAACTTCTACACGGCTCCTGGGCTTAGTTGGAGTGCGCTCCTAAAGAAGACAAACGCGCAACTGGATCTCCTAACGGAATACGACATGTACCGCTTTATGGAAGACGGTATCCGCGGCGGTGTTTGCGGACCCAGCAGACGATACGCAAAAGCGAACAATCCCACGGTGGAGTACGACCCGGAGAAGCCAACCACATACATCTTCTACTTAGACGCAAACAACCTCTACGGTTGGGCAATGTCACAGTACTTACCTGTACGCGACTTCGAATGGGATCCAGTGAAGCCGATAGACTTCTACATGCAGGTAGGAAAGGAGGAAGACAAGGGTTACGTTTTAGAAGTGGATCTGGAGTACCCAGAGCACTTGCACGACGAACACAATGAGTTCCCCTTAGCACCAGAAGCGATAGAGATACCATTTAAGCAGCTAAGTCCGTTGCAGAGGGAAATGTGCCCTGGTTACAAACCGTACAGGAAACTAACTATGAACCTGATGGATAAGAAGAAGTATGTGGTGCATTACCGCAACCTGCAGTTCTATGTGCGCCACGGCTTACGCGTGAAGAAGATCCATCGCGTTTTGAAGTTCACGCAGGAACCCTGGATGCGCCCCTACATTGACTTTAACACACAAAAGCGTACGCACGCAAAGAATGACTTCGAAAAGAACCTGTTTAAACTAATGAACAATAGCGTATTTGGTAAGACAATGGAGAACATCCGCAAGCGCGTAAGCATAAAGATAGCCAGCACCAGAGAGGAAGCAGAAGCATACGTATCACAGCCTGGATTCGTTAGATACGTAGAAATGTTAAACTTCTACGTGATTCACATGAAGAAAGCGAATCTATTCCTGAATAAACCCGTATACACGGGGTTTACAGTGTTAGACCTATCAAAGCTGCTCATGTATGAGTTTTACTACGACAAGCTAAAACCGAAATACGGTGATAAGTGCCGCCTCTTATACACCGACACCGATTCCTTGATACTAGAGGTGCAGACGGAAGACATTTACGAAGACTGTGTTCCCGACATCGATGAATACGACACCAGCGATTACCCACGCGACCACTTTCTTTACTCCCCTAAAAACAAGAAAGTAATCGGGAAAATGAAGGACGAGATGAAAGGAAAACCCATCGTGGAATACGTGGGCCTGAAACCCAAGATGTACAGCGTGCTAAAGCTGGACGGTGTAGAAAAGAAAGCTAAAGGCGTAAAAAAATACGTGGTTAAGAAGGACATTACGCACGAGTCCTACCTCAACGTATTACGAACACGCAAGGAACAGCGGCATAAGATGAACAGCCTGCGCAGCTATGGTCATCAGATACATAACGTCACGCAGGAGAAGGTGTCACTGTCTGCATTTGACGGTAAGCGATGGATGTGTGATGATGGTATCCATACGATAGCATTCGGACATCACACGATAAGCAGTTCTTCTTTGACGAACCCACGCGTGGGACCATCATGAAGATAATACAAGATGGGCTGACCCTTCTTAGCTATTACGCTTCGGATCTGGTAAGTTTCCAAAGACCAATTAGGATCCGTAGCTCTTTTGGATCCTCCTTCTAATTCACCCGGCTCATAGAGATATCGAACCGTGACATCGCCTAATTTCTTTTCCTGGGGGAAGACCGCCCTCGAACTTCTGACGAAGGACTTGTGTTCCACGTATTTCTTTTTTATGGCATCCTTGGGTTTCATTCCCGTAGCCCTGGCCGCCTCGTTGTTCAAAGCCGCGACGACCTGGGGGAGCCTCTGAGTCCATTCCCTGTTGCGTTTGGAGGGATCTTCCAGCTCTTTCCAATACTGGTATCCAAAGAGACGCTCGGCCAGGGTCTTATTGAATCTTTCGACAATGCTCTGACCCCTGTGGTACTCAGCTTCAGCTCTCCTAATCTTAGTGCTGTGGTCTTTCAGGGTCTTAGTAACCACGCCCATGAACTCCGTCCCCGCATCCACTTGCAGCAGCTTAGGCCATTTCAAGACGCGCTTATAAATCCTATCTAGGGCTTCTGCGACTTCCCCAGAATCCTTGCTGGTTATGGGTTCGGCGTCCTTGTATCTGCTTGCGATATCAACTACGGTCAAAGCGTATCTATAGGTCTTTCTTCGCACCTTGTCGTGCGGTAAGAAAAGCAAATCCGCCTGATGAACTTCATTGGGGGTATTTACGGTGAAGCTGGGCCTGGGAATGTACTTAGGCACGGGATGATAAACCTGCCAGAGGGTTTGTTTTTTCAACCAGTTCTTAGCTGTTTCGTCTGATACCCTGGCCGCGGTCGCGAGTTTCTTGATAGCTGACGCTCCTCTCCAATAGCCTTCCGGCCCATAGTAAATCCTCTTGAGTTTGTCCTCTACGCGGCCCATTATATGAATAGAATCGCGCTTCGCTTGATTCAAGCGAAGGATAGGACAAGATTGATCTTACGTCCGTTAAAATCCACCGTCTTTCCGTCCACTTTAATGGCGATGTTTATGCTTTCTACCAAATTAGACAAGTCATAGCTTAAAGAAATGGGAGTGTATTCTACTGGGTCAAATGGATTACCTTTGGGCAGAAACTTGGACATAAGAGAAGACTTTTCTCCATTGTTGTAACTATGAACCAAGTCGCAATAGACTTCGTAAGAGGATGCGACTTTCCATTTCACATCATATGTATTGCCGCTATTTATTGTGGTACTAGTAAGGCCCAGGAGTTCTACCAATGAACTGTCCTTTAAATTAGCGCTTCCACTATTTTTCTTGAATTTCATTTCATGGGGTAATCCTGTGGTAAGAGTATATCCATGCTTTGCTAGCTCCTTAGCCAGTGTTATAGGGGTGTAATGGGAATCTGGTATTTTTGGCTTGGCGCCGGAAGTTCCGATGACAAAGCCATTAATTAAATTATACCAAGAATTGTACAAAGAGCAACTAACCAACCGAACCCTTTCCGCGCGGATGGGAGGATTCAGATAAGTAGTAAAGTTATTCTTGTCGCTTTCCAAAAAGACGATCATATATTTCAGGAAACACAGTTCCCTTCGTTAGAGCAGATACGCCAAAGCCACGCCTCCCGCCAGCCCTGCGACTCCTACAAAGACCAATTCATTGTCTTTTTGTTTCTTAGAAGGCTGGTAGTAATTCTTGAACTGAGGCTTTCTTAACCCCGTTAATGCCGCAGGGTGCGCCTGCGCATAGAGCTTAAAGGCGTAGTCTGTATTTTCAAAGTTCTTATCCGCCTGCATTTTGTCTTGGTAGTTCTTGTCCAACCAATCCCTGTAAGCTTGTCTTTTTTCATTCCAAGCCGCCACGTCTCGCTGATATTTCTCCAGCGCTAAGTCGTGTCTCTTCCTTTCGGCGGCTAAATCTCCGCTGCGATCACCTCTAACTAATCTATCTAAATACTGACCACCATAATTAGCTCCAGTGAATGCTAAAGCTGCAATAACTCCACCTGCGACTAGGCTAACCATTTATACATTAGGTAGGTACTTTTCCTTCCGTAGGTAATCCTTTACCATGATAGCCCCGCCAACGGCAGCGGTCATCTTAGCAAAATTAGCGAAGCTCTTGCTTGGGTCTTCAGTAAAGTCTTCTTTGAGCACTTTCTTACCTACCCAACCAATACCCGCAACGATGGAAGTAATGATAGCTGCCTCTTCAACAGTTTTCAATAACGCGGTCGACATTATATTACAAAGCGAGAAGGAAAATCTAGGTCGCCACGGGTGATAAATCTACTCCATTTCAGGGATCTTACTTTTTCTAACAGCCGGTTCCACACGTGCGTGATATGTTGCGGCCTCCCACTTTACTTTTGGCTTCGTAGCCCGCCATTGTAAGTAGAGGCTGCCTGCTGCTATAGCGACTCCTAACGCGCCAATGACGTATCCCGGATTAATAAAGGATTCCTCTTCTTTTTCCTCCACCTTTTCTTCTTTTTTGGCTTTGTTCTTCTTATTCATCTCCGCGAGCTTCTTTCCGGCAGCGACTCTGCCCGGAGATTTAGCCTTGGTAATCTTCTGCTCCTCTTGGGGCTGCTCTACCTTCGACTCTGGTTCCATTTATATCTAAGGACTTGAAGGACTTGATAAGTACTTGAGAAGGACTTGATAAGTACTTGAGAAGGACTTAAGGACGACTTGGAAATAACCTGGGCGCGACCTGACCAAGTACTTAAGGACGACTTGACTAAGTACTTGAGGCGACTTGATCAGGTACCTCAGCAAGTGCCGCCTGGAAGACCTTTTCGACTTCTCTGTCCTTCTTGAAGTCCTTCCAAGATGTTCCGAAGGAACCTAGTACCTCCTTCAAGTCGACGTGCTGAGCCACGTGCAAAGCCGCAGAGGCGACTGCCATTAACTTACCGCACTTCAAAGACAACCACCCACAGGTTATCTTAAGTTCTTGGGCGATAACGTAGTCCTCGCTTATGTCCTTCCGCAGTTGCTCCACGTCGTCTATGGGCAGCGCAAGTCCGAGGAGCTTGGTGGCAAGTCGGATAGCGGAGTCTGCTACGGCGTCCGTGGTCTTACTTGCAAGGGCGGCCTCGTACCTCTTATGGAACTTCTTAACTTCCTCTTCTGACAACTTATTAACTTGCTCATGGGTAAGTTCCTTGCCTATCATTTCTTTACACTTCCCAGAAGACACGAGGATGTTAAGTTGTTCCTTGAGGTTACTTTCATCTAACTGTGTGGGGACTTCATCTAAGAGCTGCTCAATGTCCATATATATTAAAGATCGCAGATCTTTATGGAATACGGAAACCTCAAAGAGAAAATCATTTTGGAATGTTGGTGCGTTTTTAAATGCCGCATGTATTCATGCAACTGTTCCTTGGATATCTCACCGCCGTAGTCGCTTAAGATGGTTTCCAGGTCAGACTTACTTGGAGTATAAAATACGACAAGTGAACCTATGTTTTCCCTAAAGGGTTTAGAGACGCTGGTAAGCTGCTGGGAAAGCAACCAAACGCTGATATTGTCATGCCTACCGCTGAAGGCGAGCTTCACTAATTCGGAGGTGCGTCTTTTTACGTCGTCCCCGCAGGCGATGTCATCCAGTATGAGCAAGGTTTGCGTATCTTTAGGGAATTGTTTGTGCCAAAACTTAAGATGTCCAGATAACTCGTTAGGGTCTAAGATATCTACAAAGAAGTCGTCGTCTTTCACTCCTATACCCGTCCAGGTGCGGTTATTCACGTAGGTGGGGCATAATAGCACGATATAGTCAAAGCGGTATCTAAAGGGTCCTAATAGCTGCTCCACGATGAACTGGGTCTTTCCGCAGCCGGTGGGTCCTACTATCAGAGCGTTACAAGGCATGTGATCTGGGTTCATATATAGATGGAGCCAGTGGAAGCAGTGCAAAGAATTGTCGCCGACGCAAAAGATAAAAGAGACACCATAGAAATGCAAAGGGAGGAAATCGATCGGCTGAAAGAGCGCGTGCAGGAATTGTACGATGAAATGTGCGGTCTGAAGCGCGCGGAACGGTTTGGCGCGCTGATAACGATGGCAACGTGGGCTAAGGAGTCCGTTAAGGACTTCATGCGATATCCCCTGTAGGATGTTAAGATATATGCTAGCCTACGCAGCTGCCTTTCTGGGAGGCATTCTAATTACCCTTTCAATATATGGACTGTATTACTTGCGAACTACCTGCCGACTGCATTACGACTCCCAAAACACGTAAAAAAATACACCTGCCTTCATTGCGACAGGGTATTCTCCGAAGGATCCTTTGTGGGGCATTGGTGCTCCGCGGATCCTAAAGCGCAGCGGACTTTAGCAGACGCGCTCAACTACAAAGAGGAGATGGAGTGACTCTTCTTTCAATGTCAAACTTCCATCGGCCATTTGCCTTACCATAGCTGCGTAAGTGGGTGAATTCCTCGCCCTGAATTACGTACCGCACGCAATCCGGCGCCCAAAGGGAATATTCCTTACCTTCTAAGTCTTTGAGGACTAACCGTAAGCGGTCGATGTCTTCGAAGACGACGTAATTTTTTATTTCGTATGCTTTACCGCAAATCAGGTCACGCCAGTGTATTTGGTTTACGATCATTATATCTATGAAATATTCTTAAATGCGTTGCCCTTGTCTCCGTAGTCTTGAAGCGTTTGCAGCACCACCGACAGGGAATACGGATGCCTTCCGCGTAGTTGCTAAGGGCACGACAGATGACGTCATAATCGTTGCTAACCATGGTCAGGTAACCATTCGCGTCATACTGCGAAATTATCTTGCGTTGGTCTGCGGAGAGTATGCCATTTCCTTTCGGCGTCTTCAATTCGATGCAAAGCCCTTCATACCTTAAATGCGTGTTCAGTATTAAGAGGTCGGGTTGACCCCTTTGATAACCCTTCTGCCAGCATTTTATGCGTTTGCTGTCAGAATCCTGCAATTCCCCTAAGCCGGGTGCTATGAGCATCTGTGGGTAGAAGCGGCGTATGTAGTCCACGACTTTCTTATGCAGGTCAAACTCATTTTCCATTTTGAAGACTAACTTGTTAGGACTATCAAACCGCCTTTCTATCTCATACTTACCCGTTTTCCTTAGCGTAGGCAGCACCTCTTCAAACACCCAATCACGAAACTCCACGGCTTTAGGTAGCTTAGAGCTAAATATCAGTTCGTACAAACCAGGTTCGGAGATAAACACGGCATTTGGTTGTGAGGAACGATTCGTTCCCCCTTTTAGATCTTCCCACCTTTTCTGGTACTTTTCAGAAACGTGATCTCTAATCGCCTTCCTGGTGTTTTCATATTCTAACGCCAGCGCAACCTCCTTTGCTTTGAAATAAAGTTTATCGCCTTGCACTATGCATTGCAGTTTGGTTTCGTTGTTTTCGAATACGCGAAGCATATTATACATAAGGGATATTTTTTTTTATCAATAGGCAACGCTCTTTAGCTGATTCATTTCTACGCTCAGTTGCGCGTCAGACACGACGAAGACGTAGCAGTTTATCGTATCGCCGTCGCCTGCGGAGGCGTTTTTGGTGCGCTTGATCTCCAATGTTATGCCATCCTGCGTATTTACTAGACGCAAACCCTGTCCATGTAGGTCTTCATCGTTAATGGTGCGCATGTCAATCCACAGTGCATATTTGTCCTTAAAGAATTCCTCAGGGCTAATTTGGTCGCCAAACTTACGCTTTGCCTCCCTGTATACGTCTGCGGGCTTTATCCCCTGGGAGTAAACTTTGTTGGGAACGCCGTTTATGTTGACCCCCACATTAGTAATGTTGGGGTTGTGAAAGGCCTCGGAGTTGCGCTTACCAGCCTCACAGGGTTTGGCAAACACCAGCATCAACCCCGTAAGACTTCTTCGGGGGAGGTTAATACTTTGGTTTATAACCTCATCCGTCTTATCCAGGAAGCTAAATGTCTTATACATCACTACGTGGTCGTAAAGGAATGCCTTCCCTGCACTGTATTCCATGCCGGCGCTACGGGCCAGCTCTTCGCTGTACACCGTTTCGTACTGTAGCTCTAAGTTGGTAATAGAGTATGGGGTTGTTGTGGTAAGTGCAGTGGTCAGCCCACCAATGATGTTATTAGCATCTGCTAAAGTTACTTCAAACTGTAGCTCGGATAACTGTCTTGGGTAATACACACCGTGATTCGTGATTACTTCAAAGTCCAGTGGTATGACATACTTGCTACCATAGGCGGTCTTTATTCGCTTTGCGTCTGCCACTGCGGTTTCTCCGCTGCCGTCGGTAGGTTGCGTTTTCGTAGGTGTGCGAACCTTACGTAGAATGACACTACCAATTCCTTGTTCTATCCTTTGCGCGCGGTCAAAGGCCGTCAACCATAAGTCTTTGTACGTGGTATACAGATCGTACCTATTTAAGTCCAGCAAGGATTCCCCGGCGAACTTTACGCGCATCTTAGAAACGATGTTGCGACCCACGTTGTTAACGATAATCCTTTCATCCACAGTGCTGGGCTGCACCGCTAAGTCGAACCTTAAAGCCAAGGTACCGGGTACTAGGACTAGGTTATCCGTTAGGCGGGGTACGCCTACGTACAGGGTTTCCCCTGGCTTAGCGCTGCTGGGGGTAAAGGTGACCCGGTGAAAGGTGCGTTCTGCTTTCAGTCCGCCGACCTGCTTAGGTAATATGTTGGGGTTTAACTTCGAGCTTATCATATATAATGGAAGTAGAAGGAACGGATTTTGATCCCACCACCGAAGAAGGTCAAGTCGATATTAACGACGAAGAATACGATACGTTAATCCCAAATGACAACGTGTCCCGCGAGTATATTTGGGATAGGCTTCGAAATAGGTTCGGAAGTAGGGCCCGCGAGGCCTGGCGTTCCTTAAAGGACAAGTGGCAATCGAGGAACCCAGGGAGATCTATTCCAGAATATTTAGAATTGCAAAACTTGGATTCCACGGACCTAAGAACCGAAATGCTAAGGGGGCTTTTAGACGACGTAAGGGAGAAATTTCCAAATGTGGACTTGGCCCACCTTAATTTCCAAACCGGGGATAAGGGGCAAATTCAAATCCAGCATCAAGGAAGGGATACGTGGTATAATCTCTACCAAAGGACAGACTCCAACAAGCTCGCCAGTAATCTCCCAAAAGAAATCCAAGACGCATTAGGGAAACCTAATTTGGTGGAAAGACTAAGAGAAAACGATGAAAACACCAGCGAAGCCTTTGAAAAGTTCAAGACCCTAATGCAGCGGCAACAAAAAGGCATCGAAGCGATAAGGGAAGTTGAAGAACTAAAGGAGACAATGGAGGAAAGGGAGGCAGATTATATGCGACAAAACCAACTACTCCTTGATGCTCAAAAGAGAGAACTTAACGATAAAAACCAAAGAATAAGAGAAATGAGAGAACAAAAAGAAAATGCCTTACGTGAAAGAGATCAAGCCCAAAAGGCTTTCGAGCTCGCCCTGCAAGACCTAGACATAAGCAAGGAAGAAGCTAAAAACTTGCATATCACCATAACCGGCTCTTTGGAGGAACGGCGGCAGTTGGTTGCCGAAATCAACACTAAAGAAAACAAATCCGGCAAAGAGATCAGGCTATTGAAGACCTGGAGGGGCAAATAGAGCGACAGCGAGAAATAGTTGCGGACCAGACTCGTCCCGAAGAGGAAAGGGAGGCAGCTCAAAAGGAAGTAGAAACCCTTCAGGAAAGAGTCGCGGAATTACAGGCGCAAAAGGACAACCTGGAAAAGGAGCTGGGGCTTACTACCAAGGAAAAGGTAAAAAGAGCTCTGGTGAAGTATGGTATTCCGCTGGCATTTGCGGTTGCTATTTCGAGCGTAGTAGGAGTCATCCTATCCGCGCTTAAGGCTACGGGCGCGGGCGTAAAGAAATTAGGCAATGGGCTGACGGACTTGGGAAAAAAGATGGCAGCCGGTCTTCCTGGGCTGCTGGGTTCAGTTGTTTCCTTGGCACTTAGGGCCGGCGGTGAACTGTTGAAGTTTGTAGGGAATAACATCTGGATCTTGGTCGTCGCTATTGGGGTGGTCCTCCTGAAGAAGATGAAGGCTTGATCTTATCCTTCTCATCGGACGGTGTCCTGCTTTGAGGATAATGAAAGACGGTATTAGCACCGCCCTGGTAATTTGGAACCAACGGCAACACACTCATGGTAGAAATGGGCTTATGACTCCAGGCTGCATTAGCGGGCCTGCGACCTATGCGATTTATCCCAAACTTGCCGTCATCAGAAGTGACTTGCAACTTAGCATATTTACAATTGGCTAGCATATGAAAAGTTACTGGCGTTAGGTCTTCAGAGGACCTAGTGTAGGGCTCCATCGAAAAATGGGTAACTTTCCTGGTGTTCGTTGAAGTTCGATAAGGAAGCAGGGGCTTATTATTCTCATCGATAAGCCTAAACCCCACATTCGCATGCGTATTTGCATTAATGCTAATAGTGCAAATGACCAATGCAGTGCCCCCAACCTCAACCCACAGTCCAACGTCATGCCAAGCGCCGTTGTCATATCCCTCTTCATCTAAGCGGTGGGTATAACGCGTTTCCCTCACGTATGGATTCATATATTACAGGGAACAAGTTCCCTTCTAGAGGCTCATTACCGTCAAAGTGCTGATGGTCATGTGGTTATAGACAGTATTCCTTTGATTTTCTATGCTATTTATGCAAACACTCCCGGTGTCATCTACTCTTATCTGCAGCTTTACCTTCCCGTGGCAATCAGCAACCATGTGGAAAGTCCAAACGGAAAGATTCTCAGAGCTATTCGTTGGCGGCTCTACTGAGAAATGCGTGGGCTCTCTGTTGTTCGTCTTCACGCGCATGGGCTGTAATACTCCATTGTCGTCACAGAAACGAAATCCTACATTCGCACTGCTAACGGCCCCCAAAGAAATGCTGCATAATATCAACTTCTTTCCGGAGTAGTTCAAATTAACTGACATGCCCGTGACATCAACCCAAGATGCCTGGTTGTATTTTTTCTCGCCTGTGTAAGTCGTATAAACGCAATCTACTCCAGCTACGTAGGGGTTGTTCATCGCCATATATAATAGCTCAGACCAATGCTTGCGGTTGCTAGGCCGGCTTTTAATAAGTTATGGTCATATTCCTCGGGTATCGTAGGTAGGACCTTCTTTGATGGTTTCTTTGGTTCGGGTTTTTCTGCGTGTTCCTTTTTTGGTTTCTCTACGAAGTGAGGAATGCCCTTGGTCATGTCAGAGTTCACATCATTCACCCCAAACTTCATATCCTTAGTAGCTCGCTGCAGCTTGTTGTTATAACCCACAACGGAATTAGTGTTAATAACCAAATTACTTGGCATTAACCAACAACCAGGACTCAAAGCGTAATCTAGCCGCACTTTAGACTGCTGCACTGCAAGTTGATATCTCTGCACCGACTTAGAAATCTCATTCTCGATAACAGCGCTTTCAAAGAGGACAAGGAATACTTGTTGCGTTTCCTGTGACGCACCACTGGCATCTACGATGGGGCTGCGAGTGCTAACCTGGGCTCCTAGAATGCAGTAAACAAAGGCTTCGATGCTTCGATTAATCCTTGCTAAATTCTTCAGTCCAATGCCCTTTGCGGCAAAGAAAGGCGCCCAAGGATATTTCTCTTTGCTTTCTATGAAGTAAATTAGATTACCCTTTGTTCCGCTGCCTCCTAAGTCCGAGAATTCGTAGGAACTGGGATACCCCATGCCCGGCCTTTCTATGCTGGCTCCAACATACGAAGCATAGGTGTAAGTCTCTCCTAAACCATGGGCGGTACCCTCTTTGTTACGAAAATCGGGGTTGGTAAGCTTAAACTCATTCCTTAATCGCTCCCATGCAACTTTGTCATACTTGTTATCCTTCGGGTTAAAGATAGTGTCACTAGGAAGCGGCGCTCCTAACTCAAACAATATTCTACGAATAGTAAAAGCAATATGAAATCGCAGGAAAGGAATATGGAACATGTCCGCGGCTATACCGCATCCTTTAGTAGCAGCCCAGACAGCAAAGTTTAACTGCTGCGGCCAATACCGCATGTTGGGGCCTGATAACCATTCTCTGGATTCTTTCCCTGAGGTATGTTTCATGGCAGTTTCTCTAAAGATGTCTCTGACTTTTATTTTGAAAGTCGTAGAACCCACGGGGATTTCTAAGGAGGTAACCATCTTAGCAAAGTTATTTGCGCCGCCTTTGTTGTTGTAAAATGGGTAATTCTGGGTTGACGGTAATAAATTCTCTGGAAAGTTAGGCTGCCTTTCTTTATGCTCGGGTTTTGGGTTCTTTGACTCCAAATCCTCATTGCTGTACATCCTGGAGCCGTTATAGTAAATCCCATCGGGTCTTCTTTCGAACTTACTAGGGTCTGCATGCGGAAACATCTTCCTAAATGCTCTCCAGTTGGCATAATCCCGGTTGTCGTGATGTGGCTGCTCCTCAATATCATTCCCAAAAGCGTCGTACATTAGTATATATAATGGATGTTATACCATCAGCACCTCAGTTGTACCCAGATGTTCCCAATTATCACGCTACCACTAAGGATACAGGTCCTAACGAATTAAACGCTGAAAACTTTAGGCTCAACAAAGCGAACTTAATCCTGGCTTACTTGGAAGGGCAGACAAAACACTACGAAAAAGTCCGAAAAAAGTACGTCAGAGCCCGGAGTACGCTACATAAGATTGCGATAACTTCAGGATCCATATCTGTTGTGTTAACGGAATCTGGCGTTGCTACTTCGCTTACTGGGCCGGGAATAATTGTTGGAGTTCCTTTGGCCGGCGTTGGGGCAACCTGTGGTATTATTTCTGCTGTTGCTACGGGTATTATGAAAAAGCTATCCACGAAAATATCCAAGCATGACATGACAATAGCTCTGTCTAGGGCTAAAGTAAATACTATTACCGACCTTGTCTCAAAGGCTTTGCGTGACAGAAAGATAGACGACGTAGAATTCTCGCTTATTCTGGCCGAAGAAGACAAATACGAGAAATTAAAGTCGGACATAAGGAATAAAAAAACAGTCGTAAAAGATCTTTCCGAGAAATCTCGCAAAAAGATCTACCAGGAGGCAAAAGAAGAGCTTCAAAGAAAGCTTGCTCAGTAAACATCTGCTTCGAAAAGAGCGTGACGGGATTCTATTTACATATCGAACGTCAGTCTAGAAATTACGCGTAATATAAATTCAGTGAATTATTACGCGTAATATAAATTCAGTGAATTATTACGCGTAATATGAATTATTTGCATAACCTTATTTGGCAAATTATTACGCGTAATATAAATTCATCGTATGAATTACGCGTAATATGTTATTGTCGCCTCGGAATCCATCCTAACAGGGGGTGGTTGGGGTCTATTTTGTAAAATATGTCGTAAATTACGTCAGGGTAATAAGGAATATCCTTATCCAGCCGACAAAACATCCACTCGGCTTTTGTTATATCAGAAACCTCGGGAATAGACTTACCGGTAATTTCAGACAAAAGATAAGGAATAGCTTTGTAATATTTCCCTAGCTTTAATTTTTTCAACGTTTTCCGTAGACTTTGTGGGGTTGGCTCTTCTAAATGGTCTATGATTTTCTTCTTTACTTCGTTGTCTAAATATACCGGTCGATAACCTTGGATATGACTCATCCAGTCCCTAAAGTATTTTATTCTTTTGTATGGGGTCTTCGTACGACCTCCATTGGCGTAATATTGCTCTTTGGTAGCATTTGGTACGGCATTACGAATATTCTTACCACACTCGTAACACTGTGCTGACGTGTCGTCTTCTATTTGCATTTTTTTACCACAACAAATATACTTATTTGGCTTAGTAGGTACAAACTTGGGTTTCAAGCACTTTACACAGAAATCATAAACAAACTCTTTACAATCTTCGCACTCCATATATAGACTAACATATTTTACATAAACACGGGATGCGGGTAATCGCGGTACGAATCGAGGGGGGTACTTTAGACGGGTAATCCTCCGGTGGTCGTTGCGCTGGAACCCCCATCCCCTATACTACTCATAGGATAGTACGCGCGCGCTGATTGGGCGGAAACTGTGCCTTATTAGTGAACAGAGCACAGTGCTGACGCCATCCGCGCGCGCGAAGAATTTATAGCTCTATAATAAGAAGAATAAAACAGCTTTTTCGAAATCGCGTAATATTAAAAAAAAGTTTTGATTTTTGCCAGCCCATATAGACATAAATAATTAATTGTCCCTGGTCCTTAAATCAATTCAAAATAAGGTAATCACACTAAACTTACTATCCTGCTTCCACCGTCGTCGGAGATTGTCTTCTTCCTCGAAATTCGGCAATTTGCTAATTATTGTAGAACGCAGTCGTCCAATATCAGTTTATTACAGAAAATAAAGAAACAAACCTGAAATATCAACATTTGGCATTAACTAAAGGTCTAATTACAAGGTAATATATTTCTGTGGTACAATACATTTCCCTACAGTCTGGACGACTAATAGATTCCTTACAATGCTAGTCGTTACATAATGTAAGTGAAGTACTGCGGATATATGCAAGACCACATTTTACCAACAGCCGTCACCAAGATACTTGAAGACATTCATCAACCATACCAGACTAATAAAGTTGACAGTGTTCATGTAAATGAGCTCGAGGGGCAGCATAGCCGCTCAAAATAACCCTTCAAAGTATCCTGGCAACCCACAACGAAAACGTGCTTTCGACCATAGTTAAAGAGATGGATGGTTAGTAATTAATAGAATAAAGAAAGATCGATTCAGTTTTTTTCCAAAGTTGGTCACCAACTTGGCAATTTCCGTACCGAGTTCGGAGCCTATCGTTTAAAGTAATATAAGACCGAGTGTAAAGTGCTCTATGATATACATAGAATGCTTGTTTTGTGGATCTTCGTCCATCATTTCCGGCTTTAAACTTGAAAATAACTTTGCATTTCTTAACTTAGACTTACCTATGTTACCAGATGGGTAATCTGGATGGAATAATGCCGAATTTGAGCGAGAAATTCGAGGAAAACTCGAGAGTACAACAACTTTTGATAATCTTCGACGACGCTACAAGGAAACTGTGGGCGATCAGACGTTGGCGTCGCGTCTGAATAGATGTGGCACACCTTGATCACGTGATAACACACCTGCTCTCTTTAACTCGTGGATACGCGAACACAGGCAGCCCAAGCACTGCAATACAGTGCTTATAACAGCTTTGAATGTGAGCGATTAACGGTCAAAATTCGAATCTTTTAAATTGCAGTTTCACCCTATTCACACGATCTAAATGGCTAATACCCGGCTAAACTAAATTTAGATCAATGGGTCGAAGCCGTCTTAAATGATCATCTAAGTCATCTGAGCAACTAATTACATATTCATATACAATTCGACCAATCAAATCTTTTCACTGGTGAATCTTGGTATATCTAAGGACGCCATTTAGATTTAACAACAATAACACAGTAATCTATGAAGATTTAAGCTTAAAATGCGTCGATTAAAACCCGTTTCATTGAAAGTCAAGAATGTTGGGCGCGATGGAAAAAAGACAACAGTATTTATTCCACTGACAGTTGATCCTGGAAAGCCGGAGTCTCAAAAGGACAATCGAAATCGAGAAAGCAGCGAGGATACAGCAGAACAAAGCCAAAACATCCCTCTCGACGATCTTTATAACCAGGCATCTGAATTTAAAACACAACATCAAAAACGTATTTTGAGCATTTCTGATAACTGGGATAAAGTACGAGAGAATTTATTAAGTTCTTATATAAAAGAACAGCAACTGCCAGAAAATGTGCGGTGCTTAAACTGCGTGGATGCTATCGCTACGACACGATGTGAATACTGTGGCCCTCACCAGTTCTTTTTTGCGAGATGTGCAAAATCACTACACAGCAACAGAAACAAATTTCACGTACTTGAGCAATGGAAGGCATGTCCTTAAATTAAATTTGTGATAGATTCCATTGAGAATTCATTTAGTTAGTTGAACGATATTATAATTAGCCACTTTCTTTTTGTTCTTGACAGGAGGGAGTATTTGTTCCGCTATATCCGGATGAATCAGTTGTTGGTTATGGCCATACCTGCGATACAATGACGACTAAGCTGTTTAGACTCTTGGATGCCTCAGGTAATCTATAAAATATATTTATTTATTATTGGGACACCTTTTAATTTCTGTAAATACTATGCATTTCAGGAAATCATCACCTAAAGTATGTTGAAGTTTGTGACTGTGAGCCACAAGCAGTATCACTGTTGAAATGTCGGTTTTGGCCAGGATCACCAGCCAATCCCACAACAGGATTTAGCTTCAAACTAATGGAACTTGCTGAGAAGGTCTTCCTTCATTGTCAAGTGTCCCTATTAAACTTCTCAGAAGTCATTTCAGAACTGAATCCTCAACTGCAACCAACACATGTAGGTTTTATATGGTACCACCCTTTGTGTCAAAGTATGTTATAAAATCTTGGGTCAATAACTTTGGTGATAGTTTATTTTGTTTTTTAATTATGGTTTAACTTATATGTATTTTAGGTGAATTCCATTTATAATATACTGAATTCAGATTGCTTTGAAGAATTCAGGTATTTGTATATAAACTGTTTAGAATAATCAAACTTGCCATGCAAAATATTGCCTCCCATTAATACGTATGTCCAAAAAGTAAAGGCTTGAAATGAAAGTTCTACTCTACATTAAACTGATATTTTCTTTCAATTAACATTCACTTGTTGACTTGCTGAACTATTTTATCGAAGTAACAATATTAAACTGGTTTTTTGTCCACATGTAGGCACTTCATGTATGAATACAGGCATTTGACAAAGTATGTTAAAGACCTCTACAATGGCGCATTGTGTCCTTTATGTCCAACGGTACAACTATTTTCGTATTATAACTATCATAAATATCATGATTCTATTAGTTGGAATTAAGTGCATACCTATATGTCTTATTCAAGATAGCATTATGGCAGAATAGCCTTTTTCAAAGTGAGTGGGGAGGGGCATATGCATTGCAGCTGTACGGAGGGAGCATTGCGTGACGACCGACACTAAAAACGGATGCGAGGGAGACTGATAGCCACGTGGCCAGGGCCATAATAAGCCTAGCAATGAACTAACCAATGAAAGAACTTCCACCAGCCACCCATATTTACCATCCCTTGGCAAGCACTTGCATGCACAATTTTTCTATTTCTTCAAATGAATATATACTGTTAGATTCCTTTTTTTTTTACTCTTCTTCGTTTTTTCAACAGGATGGGGGTGTTCTCATTGAAAGCATGGATGGGTGTTTTGGACTTTGCAGGAAAAAGGAGAAGGGACATCATTTAGGAACACCAAAACATGGAACACTACTATTTGCAGATCAGGATGATGTTGATAACTTTGTCAACAGCTATGGTAAAGCTGGGGCAGACATGGAACAGGTAAAAACCTCTCCGATCTACTTCAGATTATTCATGCATGGCAATGTATTTTTTTGTTGTAGCCCACTAAGCCAGACAAATTTTCCACTCTTTCTGTTACATTCAGAGAAAAAATTACATCTCTTTGCTGTTAAAATTGACATGTTTAATGACTTTTTATTATGCACACTCCAACGTCACTCCATTGTCACTCCATTGAAAGGGCATTTATATATGACTGTTTTTTATTCCTTATTTTTTACAGAACTGCAGACACGATTTTCCTAAAGGATTTCATAACATAAAGCATGGTGAAAGGTAAGAAGCTGTAACTTAATAATTAATATCAAGGATTAGGCCGTTCATTTTTTCACAGATGTAAAATAACGGAATACCAAATTATCATAAATATGTGGCATTGCCAAGCAATGTATGATTCTTCATGTCAATGAATTCTCTATAGTCTGTCGGTAAATAATTATTTTTTGAGTATGAAAGGAAATGTATTCCATCAGAAGCTGCAGGTTCTATGCCTTCATGCATACTGTATGTGAAACAGTTTTTGTTGTACTAAATGTGTTAAATTCCTTTTCTCTGCACAGAATATCATACTCTGTTTATGAGCTAAAACAACTTAGAAGTTTTAATGAGAATGCTAAAAGTAGAGTTATCATCATGTATTACGTTGCTTGTCTTTTGTCACAGCATTTAAAGGTTAGTAATATCATAGACTCAGATATAGATGATGAAATTAAGCATTTTATATTATGTAATATAAACTTTTAGAGTGTTTTAGGGTGACTATAATGCCAATCTTATTTGCAGGCTTATATTCCAGAAATTTCAGAAATTACATCTACCCTTCCCCATATGGTATTTTGAAGTCAGAAGTGGCAGACGAATATTGATGTAGTATAGCATGCAACTCTGACGTAGGATGTGTTGTGTTAAATCATCCCTTCAGTCAACATTTCCAAACACTAAAAGTGTGAAATACTTTGTGCTATTTTGCACATAAAATGTAACAAACACTAAATAAATCTTATAGTGTTTACAAGTATGGTTTGTTTGTACTCTAGCTATCTTGTTTTAATTTATAAATTTCTGCATAATTTATAGTGCTCCTCTCAGGAAAGCCTCATAGAAGGTGTTGATGTGGCCATACCCATATTTCACTGCTATGGACACAAGGCTTCATGCCAGGGAGAAGAAAAACAGTTATTTTTGTATTGGTCTTATGACTGATGCCATTTTGTATCTTAATTTCTATATTTTACCAATTGTATAATAGCTATCCTTCTTGTGTCTCAAATGCTTACTAATTTTCTCAATTTTGCTGCATGTTTAAAGATCCAGTATAGTCCGAGAAGGATTGAAGGTATTGGTTTAACAGATGGTGAAGGAGTAGAACGGTTATGGTCTTTTTTGAGAAGGTTCTCGTGTATTACTAAAGAAATGAGTGCCCACAAAAGAACCGATGTCCTGACTGATGGATTACTTCACTATGGTCATCATTTGTACTTCAAATTTGGTATGTAAAAATTATAATAAGTTACATTTCCCTGATGCCTATATACTGTAACAGTGACATAATATCGCCAAACAAGCTGTCAGAATGGCAGCGTTCGTGTTGCTTATGACTACATGTGCATAACATAACATGCTTTTGATGAGTACATTTTATGCTTAAATACTGTACTTTGATAATTTTTTTGAATCAAAGGATGATACTATGTACTAGTTATCTATAGAGTGTGTGCACTCATATGACTCGAAATACCTTAAGATATGAATAAATTATAACTACATTGTACAATGAAACAGCCACCATAACGAGAGAAGCTAAAAGGTGGTTATAACATAACATGTTACAGTATTTGAGGTCTTTTTAGCTTCCAGGGTAAACTCTTTCTTTTTCTTAAATTACTATACCCACTTCCATTTTCCAAGAAATATAATTAAGATGCAGAAAAAAGCGATCAGCTATGATAAAGCTGTGATTTGCAAAATAAATTAATTCATGTTATTTTTTATAAGGTGTTAGTCTTAAAGCAAAATATTTGAGAGCAGAAACTCTTCTCAAGGATGTCACTTCAAAGCTTAAAGCAGTTACCGATAAACTCCCAGGTATTAATTTATCACTATCTGTTCTTAAATGTATAACTTATTATCACGGAAATACTTTAATTTAAATGCTATGCTATTACACACAATCGCACTCCACACATGCTTTGAGATAATTTCTTCAACTCTTCTTAAATCTATTTTTTATTCTTGTAATACCTAGTTGAATGTGATACTGTCAAGATACAAGAGTGGAAAGATGAAGAAGTAGATGCTTTAAAGCCAAAAGAACAAGGTATTTTGAATCATATTTACATGAAATTTCTGTTTTCACAGCAATGATGCATATATGTATATAGCTGTTATTAGAAATGAAACACTTGCTGAAAATAGCTGTCTTTTATTTGTATTCATTTATTTTCATATGTGTAATTTATGTTTAAAGGTTTGATACTGCAGTGGGATGAAACTTACGTAAGCCTCCTTCTTTCAGCTAAAAAGCTCAGGTATGTAAGTGTGGATACATAGCATTCATGTATACCAAGCAATATAATAGTATAGTACTTTTAGGAGGATTTCTGATTTTGCTCATTCCATCTTAATTGTTAGTCTGTGTAGTGTCAGGCCATCCACCTCTCCCCTAGTACAGAATTCCTAATAAAGAATTATAAGTGATAAACCAAATATATTTCCTAAACAGCTCTATTTCTTAATTTGCAGAAATGAATTAAGTTGTGTGCAGGAGGAAGACCAAGAGAAAGTCAGAGATGTAGAAAAGAAAATTAAACGGTAAGTAAGATATTTTCAGTCATGTAGCTTTGTCAATGATTAAACTATGTATAATGTATGAACATTTTAAAGATTTTGTTGCCAAGATTCTATTAATTGTAATGCCAAAATATGAAGATATTACTTTTACTGTCTTAATTGATACGCACTGATTGACAAAACATACAAGACATAAAAATTGGGCAACAGAGGCTAATTTCCACCATCACGTGATCAGGTAGCCATTACAGGAAGCAAAACAATAGAGTCTTTTTCCCCTGGGAAACTGAATCCTTTCTCATGTAAATCCGACACATTAAACCAGATTCACTTGTTCCTGCCTCCTGTCATGTCTGCCATCATGTGATTGTGAAGGTATGATGGTAAAGTCTCTATAGACTGTCATCAATCAAAGAATGTAAAGATATCGACCAATTTCTGTGTCAGCAGCTTCTTTCCTGTCTTGGTCAGCCCGTAGCAATGAAAACTGGTAAATCTATGTTCCTGTAGAAACCACTGGTTCTGAGGTCCTGCAGAAGAGATAGAGAGAGTGGGGTGTTGGGAGGGGTTTTCCCATGAAGCTGAAACAAGCAATTAAGTATTTACTTACCATTCATTTTTGTGATACAGAAACGAGAAGGCTATAAAAGCCATGGAGAAAAAAAATAATGTAAGAGAAAGATGGTCTGATGTATCCCATGTTTTCATTACTGTCAAGTCGCGACTGAATGATAAAAGAAAAAGCGAACTGTTGCTGAAGTTGCACTGCATGGCATCGGAGAGGTGTTTTTTGGTAGAACTAAAGCGAAAGTATGCAGGTATTGTACCAAAATTCACATGAATAATTAATGTATGTATTTAATTAGCTTCAGGTCCCCACTCTAATTCTAAAAGGCAGAGAAATCCAAAAACATTTTAATGTCAGGGAATTATCAGGGAATACATTTGGTTAAGGAAATTATAAAAATCTCTTGTACTGCATTTTTTGCTGATTGTTGTCATTTTACCTTATAGATGGTCAAGCAATCGCTATAAAGCTTTCGAAACAGATTGACAAAGTTGTAAAATCAATCAACAAGACTTTGTCGGAAGTTAATGGGTTACTGCCTGTTGATAAGCAGATCCTGTATGAAGAGGCTAAGGATCCAAAAAGTAGCCTTTACTCTACGATGATGATGGAGACACTACTGTACCAGCCTCTCTAAGGAGACAAATTATTGATTTGTCCTGCCTGAGCAAGAGGTGTGAAGAGGAGATCAACATGTTGAAGGAGGAAATGAGGCGACTTGTTTCCTTTATCCATGAGCAAATCAGGCTAATAGACGAATATGTGGATACCCTTCAGCCTGATGTCCCTCTTAATGCAGGATTGACAGCATGCTTGAAGAAAAAAAGGATGGTTTACTCTAACCAAGTTTGCTTTTTGGGACGGTTATGGAGTGGTATCTGGGATACCACAGTTCAGGTGCCACCAGTGAAAACGTATTCTAACCTCAGTGGCATAGATCACACTTTAGCTGAACAGAACTCAGTGGAGCTAAATGACTTGATGTTAATGCGGGAAGATGAAGAGGATGAAAGTTTTGTTTTGGAGCTGTCATCAGATAGTGATTTATCTGATGATGAGTAATGAACAATAATAATAATAGCTATAGAGCGTTTTCACATGACGTCACAGCCGCCATATTGGTGTACCTTTGACAATAACTTTGTCATTAGTTTCTTTTGTTAGGTACACCAATATGGCTGCCATCTCTATTGTCATACATGACGTCACAGCCGCCATATTGGTGTACCTCTGACAATAACTTTGTCATTAGTTTCTTTTGTTAGGTACACCAATATAGCTGCTATCAATATGGTGACTTAACTCTCTAGGGACGGAGTAAAAACGCTATTAGCTTTACAGTTCAAACCATAATAGATGAGGCGGTAAGCCGTGTGGGATGGGCTCGGAAATTTTATAAGAACATGCGTAATGGGTAAATCATGAGCCTTGTATGAAACGACTGAATAAGAGTGCTAATCGGCCTTTCGCAACTTCAAGTCGCGTAAAACATGAGCCCGCTCAACTAGAAACCGTGGACAGTACCATGAACCGTAGCTCAAAATATAGTTAATGGAACGGAATGGTTGGGAAACGTATTGTTCTAGGTTTTTGATTGACTGTATCCATTGTTATATAACGTTGACCGTGCACATAGAAGGAAAAATGTTTCTGTAATTTGTTTACAGTATTAGAGAATATAGAATTCTTTCCCTAAGAAATCGTTCTAAAATAGTTATTTGTTAATTAATCGTATACGACATTATTAATTATGTATCGAAAATAAAATTGCCCTTTTCCATGCTTTCTTACTTATCATACAGTAGCTTAGCTGTATCTGCGATAAAGGGAGTAACTAATGAAATATAAGTCATTTCTTGGTGCAGATAGTTATAGATAAGTCATAGCATTTCTTATCTCAATCATAAACACAAGCGCAAAGAACTGAAAAAAAGTGTTCATACTTGTAATTGCGCTTATGCACTCGTGTCACGTGATCGTGTTCATGTAATAAAGAAAGCCACCATTTCTCTCGGAATATATAAAATAAAGGTTTGTTAACAATTTTTAATAATAAAAAATAGCTTATCTAAGACAATTATTTACGCAGTTACTAGAACCATACTGGTGGTTTTCCGATTCAGATGAATAAACCCCGTTACAACACAAAACCGTGGAATCAGGGCAGGACCCCACGCCCCTTCCCCTTCTTACGGGTCTGAATAGAACGGAATATGGAAAGCTCTATCTTTCCGTTGGGTATATGATGGGTTACCATGAAAATGTATTCAATGGATAAACTGAATCTTGTATATCATGTCGCAATCTACGTACGTAATACCTGGCTGCAAACGTCAGTCTGTACATTATGCGCCTATCTACTGCCTGCTGATGGAACACGTCGGGACGCACCTTACAGTTCTACCATCGTTTGGACACACAATTTTACACACCAGGGTCCGGTTGTACGAAGCCTGGATAGCGCTATCCGACCGATAAATCTTATCCAGTCGATAAATTTATTGGAAAACAGCATAGACTTACCTATTATTGGATAAGGATTTATCCGCCGGACAGCGCTATCCAGGCTTCAGTGTACAACCAGGGCCAGTAGATCTCGGTAAATAAAGAAATATACATCTATATTTCAATTTCCTGTTTTGTATATTATACCAAGATGCACAAGTCGCTATAACGTAACTGTATCAACCTTCTTGCGGCCATAACGAAATTAGCACATTATAACGAAATTGTCACACGTGTCGAAATTACCGCGAAAAAATCAAAAGAAATGTTTTAATGCCCTAAATAATGGATTTCTTTGCAGATCTAATACATAGGCATTTAGTACTACTAATTGGAACAGTCTAGTTGAATAATTCGGTATGCGAGGGAACGTTATCATGCGAGCTGAATAGTTGAATTTATTCAACTTATACATATATGGGTCAGTATCATATCACTTCACTATGTGGCAGAGCAGCCTCATCGCGTACATACACCGCCGTTGTAATTTTGCAGTTTTCTGGTTTAGATTATTAAATATACTTCATAAAATTGTCGTTTATGGACAACAGTAATGTTTAATGTGTTCTTATAGCCCTAGATATTGAGCAAAGTGTGTTTAAAATACTTTAACTTTTCTACGGATGAGTCGCGATTAGCACATGATTTCGTTATCGCAACTCGTTACCTTTTTGATTGGATGAACATACCGACACTGGTTAATACGGACATGCAGTTGTTAAACATTAAGGTGGCAGATAAATATATGTACTTGCTTAAAAAATATGTCAACTCTTATTATATAGGATCATGGTTCTGTGTAACGAGACCTATAACGAAAACATAACGAAATTAGCACCACGGCCAACTAAACTGAAAACTGATGTTCGTAGCCGTAGGTCGGCGAGCTACTTGAATGAGTTTAAATTTGGCTCTTTGATAGAGCTTAAATATGTTCAAAATGTACACAACGTACTTTGTTGGAGGAGGGGGGGGAGTTATGGATTGCTGGTGCGGCGCAGCGTTTTTTTATGGGGGGGGGGGGGGGGTGGGGGGGGGGGGGGGAGTGGGCTTACATTTGTAGGTCTATTAATATATATCTACCAAAACCACCTATCTTTTTGAAAAACCGGGGGGGGGGGGGGGGGGGGGCTCCAGCCCCGGACCCCCAGCCCCAGCCCCACCCCAGCCCCCCCTTAATTCCCTATCGTCTTCTCCGCCCCTGGCTTGTGTTATTGTCTTATCATTTTTTAATAAAGTCAAAAGCCAATACAAGTTGCATGTCGTATGTCGTATGATTGGTTCTTCAATGTTCAATGTGAAATGTAATTTTTGTCCTGTGAAATCTGATGTTATTAATTCTAGGTTGATAGTAAACATAAGACGAAAGAATAACTATACAACAAATAAAACACATGTGTTGGATTCCATGCTTAACCCCATATACTGTACCCCCATAAAGTTACCTTTTACACTCTACCGGTTAAACATGTAAAAAGTATCCTATCCTTTACTCCTCTATATATATCCGATACTGCAAGCGGAACCCCATTTCCTCACTAGTAAATGAAACCATGCCAGTGACTGGGTATGGACACTAATGCATTGCGGCCTTTAAAATACTTGTATTTTTTTAAATTGTCAGTGATATTCAGCCACAACGAAATCATTTTAATTAACTTTCTTATATCGCTTTTATAGATAAGAAATGTATTTCCATTATGAATCTGGATACGATGCTATTGACCTTGTCGGTCAACTTCGCCAAGAAAAAAAAGCGGCAAAGGAGATTGGTTTGTCGTATAGGAGCAATTTTCTTAGTCTCATGGAAAATCTAGTGTGCCATTTCCACGGAATCAGAGAAGTGGGCTCAATACCTGCACCTCGAGCTCGAATGTCATCGGAGGTAATAAAAATGAAAATGTCCAATGAGTCTCATAAGATTATGGACTATTTAAATGATCCTGCACAGAAGGCTGAGACGAAGAATGGAGAAGAAATACATCGAAAGGTTTATAAATATCCATGCAGTGTAAGTATAAAGCTAATAAGAGTTTAAGATTACTTTATATACAACAATTATAAAGTAATACTGTAATTTAAAGCTCTTATGATTATTAATGCTTATATAAGTCTATATCAGTTTGGCGATAAATAGTCATTTCTTTAAATTATAATTATAGCAGATCCATCTTAATAGGTGTTAACTGGGGAATAGGTCAGAAATATACAGCTGTCATTCTCGTGCCTTCACATTTTAGGGGTCTTAAACGTTTTTGACCTTGGATTATTTATTCACTTTATTTCTAGATTTGCAAAAAGGAATATAATAATATTTCAAACCACATGAGGCATGCACATAAACTCAGTAAAAGTCAAATAGAGGAACTTAAGAAAGAAAAGAATCAGAAAAGGGCACAAGGCAATCAGGAAAAGGAAAAGAGGTAAGTCCTTTATAATATAAGCTTAAGCATCACAAAAAGTTAAAACTTTATGAAACCAAAATATATGAATAAGTGAAGAGATAAATTACAGATTGAATGACATCACTTGCATCAATTTTTTAGTTCCTTAACCATGCGCTTTGAGTCTGAAATCTCTACATTCATGCATCATACTCTTCTACAATTGATATAAAACTTAAATATAGAAGAAAGATAAAAATGAATTAAAACATTGTTTTCAATTACTCAACAAATGATGAGTGATGTGACATGACTTTGTATTTCATTACCTATACTTCCTATGTGCAACTCTATTTCCAACCCGTTCACAATCACATTTTGATATTTGTAAGTAAAGACTATCTAAAAATAACCCCCAATATGACACCTCACAGTAATTTATCTCCTGGGGGAACATTTGGGGACACCAAGAAACATTTGAAATTTCAAAGAGAAGCTGTTTAAAGGTCATTAATATACATGTAGCTATTCTATTTGCTAGTTGTATAGAGTTGTACTATCTGATTTTTTTTTCAGGATTTTCTAGGTTTTTTTTCTGTCTATGGTTTATGTCTCTGTTACATGATCATTTGTGCAATGTAATAATTTAAGGATAGCATTCATGACATTGATTGCATTTTTTGTATATCTTTTGCAGCAGTAAAAAGAGGTCTATGATATGTTGCCCACTGAAGGGATGTACATGGGTTGGACGACGTTATGATTACCACTTGCCAAAAGTCCATGCAATTAAGAAGGGTTCTAAAAAGTACCTATCACTGATTAACAAAAAATCTTGAATTAGAGTATATTACAATTTATTATATAGATATCGATGAAATACCAGGTTTTCTCTAGTGTCGAAAACTTGATATCTCATGTAATATCCTCTATATAATTATTAAAATTGAAAATATAGTTAAATTTATTGAAAAAATTTTTGTTTATACATCGATAAGGTTATTGAAGGTTTTGTTACATGCTGCATTCCTGGCCCAAAATGTACTATGCATGGGTGTTGTGAATACAATCAGCAAAAGGTCATAACCATAACATTTTCCTAATTAATTTTGCCAGTATATTTCCTTCTTTGCTGGCACAATTTACCTATAAATACCAGACATTTCCAGCTTACTAAGCAACATGCAACACCATTTTCACCAACAGCAATGTTCCCTTTTGGACACTTTCTTAAAGATAATTCTTAATTGATGGAAAAACTTGGCGGTAAAGGATTCAACCACATTGGTAAAAAATAAGTTGGGTGGCCACAGTTAGCTGAGTTACACTGCAAAGTGTATGCAGTTTTGAGGGCCAACCTGAGGAAAAATTACACAACACAAGCATCTAATTTTTAAATTAAAATGTTAGGCCAATCAATTCATTCCAAATAAATAAAAAAAATCATTCTTAGAGTGCTACTTATAACTTGTAGATAATCATTTTGAATATTACAAAAAAGTGTCTTGTAAAAACAATCCAATTTCAGATAAAATGGGGTGCTTACCATTTCAACCAATACATCTGGTTGAAATCTATTTACTGATTGTAAGAAAAGAGGAGGAACCTTTGACTTTCGAAAAATGGTACAGGCATTTACCAGAAGAACTGGGGGGAAATGGGAAAAGTGGACTACCTTAATCAGGAGACTGCTTTTTCAGGAACTTTCTGATTGGAATGGTGCACCAATTGTTTTCCAACCAAAATTTCCGTTTTTTCCAGGTAAATGGTAAGCACCCCTGTGTTTGAATATTACACCTCAAGATAATTAACAATGCAATCATTGCTGCATCAAGAAAGCATAGCCTTATTAAATAATAAGGAAAAGCAACTGTAATTTTGTTATTGTTAAAAACCACTGTTACAAGTGGCTCAACCATACCATACCGTAACACATAAGAGTAACTAAGGTGTATTTGTGTAGATCAAATTTGTACGATCTCAGGTGCAATTTGAACAATAGGAACAAGTGGGAATCCAATTTGAGAACTTTCAAAACGTCAAAGGTATCTATAAATTCTAAATTGTAAGAGAAGATTTGTTGTTTATAATAAATTGGAACAATACAGAGTACAATAAATGATTTAAGTGTACTCCTCATGTCCAATCAGAATGGAGTAATGAAGATTGAGTGTAATATAAAGAACAGCTTAATTATTTTGCTGGTGATCAGATGCAGTTAAATGATACTTAAAACAATTCCCTTGACTCAAGCACACAAGGTATAATGGGATGCTAAAATGATTGATAATGATCAAAAAACAGCTAGATTCGGTTCAATTTTGCAAAATGCCTTAGTACCTCATTATGTTTTTGTTGTGTTTTCTGGTATTAAAAAAGTATTGATTTATGCTTGCTTTAATGCAGCAATAATTGCATTGTTGAATATCTCGGGAACATTAAAATACTGGTTATCAGCAATTTCCATCTTGTGTAAAAAATACAATGGCCCAAGTGCTCCATTCCTAATTAAATTGGCAATGATAAGAGAGTCCTGGTGATTGTGAAGGAGCTTGTACTGAGATTTGTCTTGAATATCAAGCCAGTAGCCTTTCAGCTTATGATTATTAGAAGCTTTCACTAGTTTAGATGGATTCTGCACAGTGTAAAAGAGCCAAAAATACTTATCCTCTGACTCAGTACAAACTGGTAAAATGATCCCTTGAGTTTCAGAGGAGTGCTGAATATTGGCACCAACAGCAAGCCAGGCATCATCATCAAAGAAATTGGAGCATTCACTCAGCAGAAGTCTTTCATCTTGGTCAAGAAATAATTCTGCTACTTCTA
Source organism: Actinia tenebrosa (assembly GCF_029948245.1). Taxonomy (NCBI): domain Eukaryota; kingdom Metazoa; phylum Cnidaria; class Anthozoa; order Actiniaria; family Actiniidae; genus Actinia; species Actinia tenebrosa. The sequence goes on along the minus strand of NW_028292577.1, from coordinate 5,642,004 downwards.
CTTCCTCTTCTGATATTTTGCTGGACATTCTCACCACTCTATCAGCACTTTGTCTCTCTACCACCTTGGATAGGAGGGCAACCATTGCTGACGTATCATGATGAGTTGCAGTTGAATTAACAGTCCTGCTATTACTTCTTTCAGGATTGTCCTTTGCTTGAATCACAAACTTTATTTTTTCTTTGTTTTCCATTATAGCTTTCAACTGATTCGTGCCATAATGGAAAGGCCTTTTAAATTGGAGGCCATCTGGTAAGTTTTCGACAGTAAATCCCCCATGCAGATATGGAACTCTGCTGCCTGGCTTCTGTATTGCTTCACCTGTAAAGGAAAATAATGAGATTACTCCAAGGGCATGATGATCCCTACACACACCCGTTTGTCCCTATTCACAATTCATGATATGAGATATGCTTTGCTTGTCACGCACAAAGGTTTCAGTATGAGGCTACGTGCTAAATTAAATTAATCCTTACCACCTGTCACGAATAACTGAGCATTTCCCATGTAGCCTCATACTGAAACCTTTGTGCGCGATAAGGGAAGCATATCTCGGAAGTGGGCTATTAAGCCAATGTTTTGTTTTCAACTTTCGCATATTGATAGTAAGGTTTCACCCCATTCTTCAATACAGTATCTTAAGGAAATTGTAATATGATTAAACAGTAATACCATGAATTATCAATACTTTTTCACTTACTGTATTTAGAATTAAACAGCTCGTGAACATTTTTGTATGTGTATCTCTCATCACTACATACTAAAGGACAAATGAAATGTATTAAATAAGTATAGGTTTACTATACCTAGATAGATATATAACACAGGATTGTGTGGTCTATGACTAAAACAAACATCCTTAATGGAAACCATGTAACTATCAAAATGTATAGGAAAACATATGTATTTCAAACACTTTTGGATATCCAATGATGTTATTGACCGAGCTTTAAATGACCAAGCTATAAATTTTGGAAATAAACTGTTGGTAAACTTTAATATATACCTACACAGCTCTTGCTACATTGTTTTTATGGTTACTATGACAACTAATGAATAAGGGTGTGATGTTTTTGAGGAAGTACCCAAATTGAGGGTAATTTTGTTAAGATTTGAAGGAAGTATGGATACAGTCGTTTTAAAATTATACCTACCAAAGTGATCTCTGAATTTGATGTTAATCTCAGGATTTAGGGACAGAAAAGACAATCCTGCACTTGATCCAAAGTTGTAAACCTGGCCAGAAGTGTCTTTAAAAACAATGGAAGACTCACATCCCATGTCTTCGAGAAACATCTGAAATATTACACACAAAAAAGTGTTTCTACAGTATGCTGAGGTTACCAAAAAAAGGACTTGGGCAGCTGAAGAATTTTGATTGTAAATGATTGTAATGCAATCTTGAATGTTACTTCATCCAAAAGACTAAAATAAGAAATCTACTTCTATTTATATTCAGCCAAACATCTGTACATGTAAGTTATTAATTTTTCTGACGTTCATGTAACTTTGATTATCAGTCAAGAGGTGACTTATAATATTGTTTACAGGACTTTGTGGTCTGAAATTCATTATGTAATTTCTGAAACCTTATTACATACCTCTCTGAGGAGATTTTTTCTGTGAACAGATATTAGCTTTGATTTTTGAGCCTCATTTAGCTCTGAAACATCTGGAGACTTTAAACTGTCTGCATTGAGTTTATATTTCTCTTTCTCTGCAGAAGTCATTTCCTTCCACTTTTTGGATGCTTCTTTATTCTTTTCAGGCAAAGACATTTTCCCGCATTCATCTAAAGAAAAGTTAATAATATTTATAATTAATTAAGGTTTATATGTATTATTGAAATACACACCTGGAATGTTTAGCTATACTACTTATCTTACTATTATTTACTTGCATCTTCTCTTTAAAACTAGCTAAATTCAATATTGCTTGCAGCATTGTAGTCAGTACAGATTAGTAGATTTGTACTAAAACTATTAGATCTCAACAAAAATACACTCACATGGTCTACATGTGTGATACAAAAGCCCATTCAGCCATTGGCCTCAGGTGCTATTGACTACTACACCATGCATGTGGACTTTCGGTATAATTGTCAATTATTCACCTTGAAACAATAGGACAATATGGCAATATGTGGGCAATAAAATTGGCAATCGTTTTGTGCAGATAAAACCCAATTATTTCTTTTGTCTAGCTTTTAAATTCCTGGGCATAGTTAATAGAAGGGAATGGTTAGGAAACCCTTTTGTTATAGGTCTTTGTTCACTTTTTTTTCAAGCGTGACTGTGCACAATCCTTTGTTTTACCACTGTTTTACTATGCATTGTTGGCAATGATGGCTGAGACCAAAATCCTTCTTTTGGCTGCTAGTTCAAAATGCATGTTAAGAATCATGCATGCACTTTTTCATGCTTCTTGTTTTCAATAACATGACACACTACTGCTTGTCACAAATGTTTCATTGATATTATTCACAAGTATCATAGGCTAGTAAGCTGTTGAGTACTGACCTGACTTGAAATATTCTGCACAAAACATGTTATAGGAATGTGAGCCACGTGATCCAGTGGGTATCTTGATTGGCTTTGGAGCTGGCTGGCTCCCAGTACTAATCTTTTCCTTTTGTCTGGCATTTCCAATCCCCTTCTACAAGTCTGATATATTTAAATTCATTAAAAACTACTCAGATTGCATATATACCTTTCCCCTCCCCCTCCTCCCACCATTTTCTCCAGGTAATAGGTTAAATTAAAAGAAATTTCTTCTTTTACATGCTCGTATTGAGAAATTCCTCCCTCGCATTTAGCTGTCTTGTTATTTTTAAGAAAAGAGGTTTTTCGTTTTATTGGCTTTCGACTGCTTCAGTACGTGCCAGATGATCGTTGAAGATCGTTGAAGATTCCAAACTCGACAACTTTTTTTACTCTTTGCCAGATTTTTATCAACATGGTACTCTTTTATAGGAACAACAATTGTTAAAGGAAAATTTGCTAGTGTATCAAAATACGCTTTGCGTTGAGGTCAGTTTGGCGTATATCCCCACGTGCCATTATTATAATACAGTGTAGTAGCGAGAATCAAACCTGGACTTTGTCTCTTCTAGTCCACAGACAACGCGGAGATTTGATTGGTCGAATTGTATATGAATATGTAATTAGTTGCTCAGATGACTTAGATGATCATTTAAGACGGCTTCGACCCATTGATCTAAATTTAGTTTAGCCGGGTATTAGCCATTTAGATCGTGTGAATAGGGTGCTTAGATCAGCCCAGAGGTTGTTTCAGGGTTCTATCTGTGAGTAGTATAGGGGATGGGGGTTCCAGCGCAACGACCACCGGAGGATTACCCGTCTAAAGTGAGTTCCTCGATTCGTACCGCGATTACCCGCAACCCGTGTCTATGTAGTTAAATATGTTAGTCTATATATGGAGTGCGAAGAATGTAAGAGAACTTTTAAGAAAGAAGTGGACTTGAAGAAGCATTTGAAGATGAAGACGAAATGTATGAGCAGCTATAATTGTGGATGTGGGAAGAAGTTTGAGACTAAGGTTAAATTGTTTTGGCATTGTCAGGATTGTGAGTATGACTACGACGATCTGAAAAGGGTCTGCAATTAGGTATAAGATATTTCCTATTATATAGATGGAATCCCAAAGCAATTTCGAAACGGTGTCAATACCCGGTAACGGTGAGATTGACGTTAGACAGTTTTGGCGCCAGTCAGAAAGGAAGGTTAAAAGGACTCTTCGAAAAGGCATAGAAGAATTAGGAGCCCTGAAAGCGAGTATAATGGTAGAAGTAAGTTTGTCAAAAGACGAGGTAATGACGGCAGCAATGTTGCGATCGAAGTCGTTAGTGATATTAGAGTCCACGAATCTGGGTAGGTCACTCAGCGAAGCCTTAGAAGCAATAATGGAGTCGCTGTCTAACTACACGAAAGAAGGATCAGGTTGGACAGTGGAGGAGGTAGAAGGTATGGAGGTTAGCATGGCAAGGTACGTGCCAATACGAGGAGGAAGTTACGTGCCCCTGCCGGTGTGGGTAGAAAGGAAGAAGGCAATCGTTAACGTAAAGAATGACGACAATCGCTGCTTTATGTGGGCAATACGATCCGCACTGTATCCAGTAGATAAGGATCCATGTAGACCAAGCAAGTACCCAACAGACGATTTGGAGTGGGACGGTGTGAAGTTCCCAATGCAGCTGACAGACATACCGATATTCGAGCAGGAAAATGACCTAGCCATTAACGTTTACGGAGTCAGAGACCAAACGATAGTGCCACTAGTGCTGTCAAAGAGTAAAGGAGAACGAATACACCTCTTCTACCACGGCGGGCATTATTCGTGGGTCAAACATGTTAGCAGACTATTTTACAGACACACCAAACACAAAGGCAAGGAATACTTCTGCGACTGTTGTTTGTTATCCTTTACCAGCGTTAAAGCTCTAAAGGATCACGACGAAATATGTCGCGGAGTCGAAGAAGTGGCGCAACGGATCCAGATGCCCACAGATAAGAACCTATCCTACTCAGACCATCAAAAGCAGATGCAGGTGCCTTACGTGATATATGCAGACTTTGAAGCGTTGATAACTAAGGAAGAGCAGAAAAGTGGTGCCACGAATAAGGTGGGATTACACGAGATCTGCTCCTTTGGTTACATAGTAGTCAGATCAGATGGTAAGGCCGACCCTCCTGTGATTTACCGAGGTAAGAACGCAGCTAATGAGTTTCTAGAAGCATTGCGAGAAGAGGAGGAAGAGATAAGAGAACAATTAAGACGCCCAAAGAAGATGGTATTTACCAAAGAGAACCAGGAGGCTTTTACCAAGGCAAAGAAATGCCACATTTGCCAACATACGCTTCTCCAGTTTGGAAGACGAGCCAAGAAAGCGTGGGACGAAGATGGAAAGTATCTAGGAGAAGCTCATTTCAAATGTGGCAGGTATGCAAGGAAGGGGGAAAAGCCCAACAAGCCTTCCACCCACTGCATTCATTGTCATAAAGCATTCGTTGAGGATTTCTATGTGGATAAGGTTAGAGATCACTGCCACATCACGGGTAAATACAGAGGTGCGGCTCATTGGAAATGTAATATAAACTTCAAAGTAGATCCAGAAATGGAAATACCCGTATTCTTTCACAATTTAAGGGGTTACGACAGTCACTTACTCTTACAAGGAACAGACGGCTCCGAAGTAAAGTGCATACCCAACCACAAAGAAAGGTACATGTCCGTAACTGTGGGCAAGCTAAAATTCTTAGATTCGCAGCAGTTTATGGCGGACTCCTTAGCAAACTTGGTTAAATACAACACGGAGCTCCCCATTTCCAGTCAATACGGCGCGGAAAGGAAAGGAGTCTACCCATACGAATACATGGACTCCTGGGATCGATTCAAAGAACCCCTACCACCCAAAGAGAGATTCTACAGCACCCTAAACGAGTCTGGTATAAAGGACGAGGAGTACCAGCATGCGTTAGATGTGTGGGAAAAGTACTCCTGTGAGAATATGGGAGAATACCACGACATCTACCTACGTTCAGACGTAGTGCTGCTCGCAGATGTTTTCCAAAGCTTTCGAAAGATGGCAATGGAATACTACGGGTTGGATCCAGCAAACTTCTACACGGCTCCTGGGCTTAGTTGGAGTGCGCTGCTAAAGAAGACAAACGCGCAACTGGATCTCCTAACGGAATACGACATGTACCGCTTTATGGAAGACGGTATCCGCGGCGGTGTTTGCGGACCCAGCAGACGTTACGCCCGCGCAAACAATCCCCTGGTAGAGCACGACCCGGAGAAGCCAACCACATACATCTTCTACTTAGACGCAAACAACCTCTACGGTTGGGCAATGTCGCAGTACTTACCTGTACGCGACTTCGAATGGGACAACATAAAGCCCATAGAGTTTTACCTAAACGTAGGTAAAGAAGACGACAAAGGTTACGTGCTGGAGGTGGACCTGGAGTACCCAGAGCATTTGCACGACGCACACGATGAGTTCCCGTTAGCACCAGAAGCGATAGAGATACCATTTAAGCAGCTGAGTCCGCTGCAAAAGCAAATGTGTCCCGGATACAAGCCATACAGGAAGCTAACGATGAACCTGATGGACAAGAAGAAGTACGTGGTGCATTACCGCAACCTGCAGTTCTATGTGCGCCACGGCTTACGCGTGAAGAAGATCCACCGCGTTTTGAAGTTCACGCAGGAACCATGGATGCGCTCCTACATTGACTTTAACACACAAAAGCGTACGCAGGCAAAGAATGACTTCGAAAAGAACCTGTTTAAACTAATGAACAATAGCGTATTTGGTAAGACGATGGAGAACATCCGCAAGCGCGTAAGCATAAAGATAGCCAGAACCAGAGAGGAAGCAGAAGCATACGTGTCACAGCCTGGATTCGTTAGATACTTAGAAATGTTAAACTTCTACGTGATTCACATGAAGAAAGCGAATCTATTCCTGAATAAACCCGCATACACGGGGTTTACAGTGTTAGACCTATCAAAGCTGCTCATGTATGAGTTTTACTACGACAAGCTAAAACCGAAATACGGTGATAAGTGCCGCCTTTTATACACCGACACCGATTCCTTGATACTAGAGGTGCGACGGAAGACATTTACGAAGACTGTGTTCCCGACATCGATGAATACGACACCAGCGATTACCCACGCGACCACTTTCTTTACTCCCCTAAAAACAAGAAAGTAATCGGGAAAATGAAGGATGAGATGAAAGGAAAACCCATCGTGGAATACGTGGGCCTGAAACTCAAGATGTACAGCGTGCTAAAGCTGGACGGTGTAGAAAAGAAAGCTAAAGGCGTAAAAAAATACGTGGTTAAGAAGGACATAACCCACGATTCCTACTTAAAGGTCCTGCGTACGCGTAAGGAACAGCGACATAAAATGAACAGCCTGCGCAGCTACGGACATCAAATACACAACGTTACACAGGAGAAGGTGTCACTGTCTGCATTTGACGGTAAGAGGTGGATGTGTGATGATGGTATCCATACGATAGCATTCGGACATCACACGATAAGCAGTTCTTCTTTGACGAACCCACGAGTGGGACCATCATGAAGATAATACAAGATGGGCTGACCCTTCTTAGCTATCGCGCTTCGGATCTGGTAAGTTTCCAAAGACCAATTGGGATCCGTAGCTCTTTTGGATCCTCCTTCTAATTCACCCGGCTCATAGAGATATCGAACCGTGACATCACCTAATCTCTTTTCCTGGGGGAAGACTGCCCTCGAACTTCTGACGAAGGACTTATGTTCCACGTGTTTCTTTTTAATAGCATCCTTGGGTTTCATTCCCGTAGCCCTGGCCGCCTCGTTGTTCAAAGCCGCGACGACCTGGGGGAGCCTCTGAGTCCATTCCCTGTTGCGTTTGGAGGGATCTTCCAGCTCTTTCCAATACTGGTACCCAAAGAGACGCTCAGCCAGGGTCTTATTGAATCTTTCGACGATGCTCTGGCCCTTGTGGTACTCAGCTTCAGCTCTCCTAATCTTAGTGCTGTGGTCTTTCAGGGTCTTAGTAACCACGCCCATGAACTCTGTCCCCGCATCCACTTGCAGCAGCTTAGGCCATTTCAAGACGCGCTTATAAATCCTACCTAGGGCTTCTGCGACTTCCCCAGAATCCTTGCTGGTTATGGGTTCGGCGTCCTTGTATCTGCTTGCGATATCGACTACGGTCAAAGCGTATCTATAGGTCTTTCTTCTCACCTTGTCGTGCGGTAAGAAAAGCAAATCCGCCTGATGAACCTCGTTGGGGGCATTTACGGTGAAGCTGGGCCTGGGAATGTACTTGGGCACGGGAAGATAAACCTGCCAGAGGGTTTGTTTTCTTAGCCAGTTCTTAGCCGTTTCATCTGATACCCTGGCCGCGGTCGCGAGTTTCTTGATGGCCGACGCTCCTTTCCAATAGCCTTCAGGCCCATAGTAAATCCTTTTGAGTTTGTCCTCTACGCGGCCCATTATATGAATAGAATCGCGCTTCGCTTGATTCAAGCGAAGGATAAAACAAGATTGATCTTACGTCCGTTAAAATCCACCGTCTTTCCGTCCACTTTGATGGTGATGTTTATGCTTTCTACCAAATTAGACAAGTCATAGCTTAAAGAAATGGGAGTGTATTCTACTGGGTCAAATGGATTACCTTTGGGCAGAAACTTGGACATAAGAGAAGACTTTTCGCCATTGTTGTAACTATTGACCAAGTCGCAATAGACTTCGTAAGAGGATGCGACTTTCCATTTCACGGGTATGGCTGTGTCGGTAATTGTTTTGCCCGAGGCACATAATAAAGATCCCAATGGGACAGACTTTCCAAAAGTTACTGAATAGTTTGGCATATTATGTTTGAAGGTCATTTCGTGCGGCAATCCCGTGGTGAGAGTATAACCGTGTTTTGCTAATTCCTTAGCAAGGGTGATTGGTGTGTAATGTCCATCGGGCAGCAATACGCCTTGATAATTGCCGCCGCCTTTATGCTCAGTGACCAAGGCATTGACTAAATTATACCAAGAATTGTACAAAGAGCAACTAACCAGCCTAACCTTATGGGCTTTGATGGGAGGATTCAAATAAGTGGTAAAGTTATTCTTGTCGCTTTCCAAAAAGACGATCATATATTACAGGGGACAAGTCCCCTTCTAGTGATCTGAGCTGCGCTCAGAGCAGATACGCCAAAGCTACGCCTCCTGCCAGCCCTGCGACTCCTACGAAGACCAGCTCATTGTCTTTTTGTTTCTTAGAAGGCTGGTAGTAATTCTTGAACTGAGGCTTTTTCATTCTAAAGTCGGGGTGTGCTTGCGCATAGAGCTTAAAGGCGTAGTCTGTATTTTCGAAGTTCTTGTCTGCCTGCATCTTGTCTTGGTAATTCTTATCCAACCAATCCCTGTAAGCTTGTCTTTTTTCATTCCAAGCTGCAACGTCCCGCTGATATTTCTCCAGCGCTAAGTCGTGTCTCTTCCTTTCGGCGGCCAAATCTCCGCTGCGATCACCTCTAACTACTCTATCCAAATATTGACCACCATAATTAGCTCCAGTGAATGCTAAGGCTGCAATAACTCCACCTGCGACCACGCTAGCCATTATATATTAGAAAATCACAGGGATTTTCACGAGTTACGTCGTAGGTAGGTACTTTTCCTTCCGTAGGTAATCCTTTACCATGATAGCCCCGCCAACGGCAGCGGTCATCTTAGCAAAATTAGCGAAGCTCTTGCTTGGGTCTTCAGTAAAGTCTTCTTTGAGCACTTTCTTACCTACCCAACCAATACCCGCAACGATGGAAGTAATGATAGCTGCTTCTTCAACAGTTTTCAATAACGCGGTTGACATTATATTACAAAGCGAGAAGGTTATTACTCCATTTCAGGGATCTTACTTTTTCTAACAGCCGGTTCCACAGGTGCGCGATATGTTGGTGGTTCTACCTTTTTCGTTGCCCGCCATTGTAAGTAGAGGCTGCCTGCTGCTATAGCGACTCCTAACGCGCCAATGACGTATCCCGGATTAATAAAGGATTCCTCTTCTTTTTCCTCCACCTTTTCTTCCTTTTTGGCTTTGTTTTTCCTGTTCATCTCCGCGAGCTTCTTTCCGGCAGCGACTCTGCCCGGAGATTTAGCCTTGGTAATCTTGGTATCTTCTACGGGTGGTTGTTCTTCGGTGCCACTCATCTTATATTAAGGGACTTGAAGGACTTGACAAGTAACTTGATGACGACTTGACAATGACTTGGCAATGACTTGACAACGACTTGACTAAGTACTTGAGGCGACTTGATCAGGTACCTCAGCAAGTGCTGCCTGGAAGACCTTTTCGACTTCTCTGTCCTTCTTGAAGTCCTTCCAAGACACCAGTACCTCCTTCAAGTCGACATGCTGAGCTACGTGAAGTGCCGCAGAGGCGACTGCCATTAACTTACCGCACTTCAAAGACAACCACCCGCAGGTTATCTTAAGTTCTTGGGCGATAACATAGTCCTCGCTTATGTCCTTCCGCAGTTGCTCCACGTCGTCTATGGGCAGTGCAAGTCCAAGCAATTTAGTGGCAAGTCGGATAGCGGAGTCTGCTACGGCGTCCGTGGTCTTACTTGCAAGGGCAGCCTCATACCTCTTATGGAACTTTTTGACTTCCTCTTCCGACAACTTATTAACCTGCTCATGGGTAAGTTCCTTGCCTATCATTTCTTTGCACTTCCCAGATGACACAAGGATGTTAAGTTGTTCCTTAAGGTTACTTTCATCTAACTGCGTGGGGACTTCATCTAAGAGCTGCTCAATGTCCATATATCTTTATGGAATACGGAAACCTCAAAGAGAAGATCATCTTGGAATGTTGGTGCGTTTTTAAATGCCGCATGTATTCGTGTAACTGTTCCTTGGATATCTCACCGCCGTAGTCGCTTAAGATGAGCAGCAGTAAGGGGGACACGCGAATCGCCGGCAGAGGCAAAATAAACCCCCGGCCCCCCCTGGGCTTTTTCGGGTTTGACAAGGCCCTACAGGGGGTCTTGCGCAATCCGGTGGCAGCGCGAAAAGTCCCTTACTGCTGCTGTGTTGGGTACCGTAAACGGAGGTAAAAATATCTTATAAATATACGATGCACGAATGTAAGAAGTTCGTTAACGACTTTTGCATAATTTGTCTAAGACCTAAAGTTATCGTACCTAAGCCAGAACCCTTTTGGTGTTGTGGTAAAAAACTGCAAATAGAAGACGACACGTCAGCACAGTGTTACGAGTGTGGTAAGAATATTCGTAATGCCGTACCAAATGCTACCAAAGAGCAATATTACGCCAATGGAGGTCGTAAGAAGACCCCATACAAAAGAATAAAATACTTCCGAGACTGGATGAGTCATATCCAAGGTTATCGACCGGTATATTTAGACACCGAAGTAAAGAAGAAAATCATAGACCACTTAGAAGAGCCAACCCCGCAAAGTCTACGGAAGACATTGAAAAAATTAAAACTAGGGAAATATTACAAAGCTATTCCCTATCTTTTGTCTGAAATTACCGGTAAGTCTATTCCCGAGGTTTCTGATATGCGAATATTCGCGAAAAGTCCCTTACTGCTGCTGTGTTGGGTACCGTAAACGGAGGTAAAAATATCTTATAAATATACGATGCACGAATGTAAGAAGTTCGTTAACGACTTTTGCATAATTTGTCTAAGACCTAAAGTTATCGTACCTAAGCCAGAACCCTTTTGGTGTTGTGGTAAAAAACTGCAAATAGAAGACGACACGTCAGCACAGTGTTACGAGTGTGGTAAGAATATTCGTAATGCCGTACCAAATGCTACCAAAGAGCAATATTACGCCAATGGAGGTCGTAAGAAGACCCCATACAAAAGAATAAAATACTTCCGAGACTGGATGAGTCATATCCAAGGTTATCGACCGGTATATTTAGACACCGAAGTAAAGAAGAAAATCATAGACCACTTAGAAGAGCCAACCCCGCAAAGTCTACGGAAGACATTGAAAAAATTAAAACTAGGGAAATATTACAAAGCTATTCCCTATCTTTTGTCTGAAATTACCGGTAAGTCTATTCCCGAGGTTTCTGATATGCGAATATTCGCGAAAAGTCCCTTACTGCTGCTGTGTTGGGTACCGTAAACGGAGGTAAAAATATCTTATAAATATACGATGCACGAATGTAAGAAGTTCGTTAACGACTTTTGCATAATTTGTCTAAGACCTAAAGTTATCGTACCTAAGCCAGAACCCTTTTGGTGTTGTGGTAAAAAACTGCAAATAGAAGACGACACGTCAGCACAGTGTTACGAGTGTGGTAAGAATATTCGTAATGCCGTACCAAATGCTACCAAAGAGCAATATTACGCCAATGGAGGTCGTAAGAAGACCCCATACAAAAGAATAAAATACTTCCGAGACTGGATGAGTCATATCCAAGGTTATCGACCGGTATATTTAGACACCGAAGTAAAGAAGAAAATCATAGACCACTTAGAAGAGCCAACCCCGCAAAGTCTACGGAAGACATTGAAAAAATTAAAACTAGGGAAATATTACAAAGCTATTCCCTATCTTTTGTCTGAAATTACCGGTAAGTCTATTCCCGAGGTTTCTGATATGAGCAGAGCCGAGTGGATGTTTTGTCGGCTGAATAAGAATATTCCTTATTACCCTGACTTAATTTACGAAATATTTTACAAAATTGACTCCAACCACCCCCTATTAGGATGGATTCCGAGAAGATGAAATGTGCAGTCGAAATCCCCCTACGTTCTTTTCAAAGCAGATGTCTACTGAGCGAGTTTTCTTTGGAGCTCCTCCTTTGCCTCCTGGTAGATCTTTTTGCGAGATTCCTCGGAAAGATCTTTCACGATGGTTTTTTTATTACCCGACTTTAATTCGCCGTATTTCTTTTCCTCCGCGAGGATCAAAGAGAACTCCGTGTCGTCTATGCGGCGGTCCCGCAAAGCCTGAGACACCAAGTCGGCGATGGTGTTAGCCTTTGCTTTTGCTAGGGCTATGTGAGTGTCGTGCTTGGATATCTTACAGGACAATTGCTTTATAATGCCTGTCGTAACAGCGGAAACGATGCCGCAAATGGCCCCAACGCTGGCCAAAGGAACGCCAACGACTATTCCAGGTCCGGTGAGTGAGGTAGCAACGCCGGTGCCTGTTAACGCCACGGACATGGAGCCGGAAGTTATCGCGATTTTATGTAGCGTGCTTCGGGCTCTGGCGTACTTTTTTCTAACCTCTTCGTAGTGTTTTGCCTGCCCTTCCAAGTAAGCCAGGATTAAGTTTGCTTTATTGAGCCTGAAGTTTTCGGCATTCATTTCGTTAGGTTCCTTAGGAAGTTCAGGATAAAGTGGAGGTGCTGATGGTATAACATCCATTATATATACTAATGTACGACGCTTTTGGGAATGATATTGAGGAGCAGCCACATCACGACAACCGGGATTACTGGAATTGGAGAGCATTTAGGAAGATGTTTCCGCATGCAGACCCCAGTAAGTTCGAAAGGAGACCCTAGAGCTTAAAGGCGTAGTCTGTATTTTCGAAGTTCTTGTCTGCCTGCAACTTGTCTTGGTAGTTCTTATCCAACCAATCCCTGTAAGCTTGTCTTTTTTCATTCCAAGCTGCAACGTCCCGCTGATATTTCTCCAGCGCTAAGTCGTGTCTCTTCCTTTCGGCGGCCAAATCTCCGCTTTTGTCGCCTGGACTTGAAGGACTTGACAAGTAACTTGATGACGACTTGTCAATGACTTAACGGCGACTTAATAAAGACTTGACTAAGTACTTGACAACGACTTGACTAAGTACTTGCGAATGACCTGACTAAGTACTTGACGACGACTTGACTAAGTACTTAAGGACGACTTGATCAAGTACTTGAGGCGACTTGATCAGGTACCTCAGCAAGTGCTGCCTGGAAGACCTTTTCGACTTCTCTGTCCTTCTTGAAGTCCTTCCAAGAGGCACCAAAGGTGCCCGCAAGTTCCTTCAAGTCAACGTGCTGAGCTACGTGAAGTGCCGCAGAGGCGACTGCCATTAACTTACCGCACTTCAAGGACAACCACCCGCAGGTTATCTTAAGTTCTTGGGCGATAACATAGTCATCGCTAATGTCCTTCCGCAGTTGCTCCACGTCGTCTATGGGCAGCGCAAGTCCAAGCAATTTAGTTGCAAGTCGGATAGCGGAGTCTGCTACGGCGTCCGTGGTCTTACTTGCAAGGGCAGCCTCGTACCTCTTATGGAACTTTTTGACTTCCTCTTCTGACAACTTATTAACCTGCTCATGGGTAAGTTCCTTACCTATCATCTCTTTACACTTTCCAGATGACACAAGGATGTTAAGTTGTTCCTTAAGGTTACTTTCATCTAACTGTGTGGGGACTTCATCTAAGAGCTGCTCAATCTCCATATATGTTAATGGAATACGGAAACCTCAAAGAGAAGATCATCTTGGAATGTTGGTGCGTTTTTAAATGCCGCATGTATTCGTGTAACTGTTCCTTGGATATCTCACCGCCGTAGTCGCTTAAGATGGTTTCCAGGTCACTCCGGCTCGGAGTATAAAATACGACAAGTGATCCTATGTTTTCCCTAAAAGGCTTAGAGACGCTGGTAAGCTGCTGCGAGAGCAACCAAACGCTGATATTGTCATGCCTGCCGCTAAAGGCGAGCTTCACCAACTCCGAAGTGCGTCTCTTTACGTCGTCCCCACAGGCAATGTCATCCAATATGAGGAGTGTCTGCGTATTCTTGGGGAATTGTTTGTGCCAAAACTTAAGATGGCTGGATAACTCGTTAGGGTCCAAAATATCCACGAAGAAGTCGTCATCTTTCACTCCTATGCCTTCCCAGGTGCGGTTATTCACGTAGGTGGGGCATAATAGCACGATATAGTCGAAGCGGTATCTAAAGGGTCCTAATAGCTGCTCCACTACGAATTGGGTCTTTCCGCAGCCGGTGGGTCCTACTATCAACGCGTTACAAGGAATATGGTTCGGATCCATTATATATACGATGGACCCAGTGGACGCAGTAAGAAGGATTGCCGGCGACGCAAAAGATAAAAGAGACACCATAGAAATGCAAAGGGAGGAGATCGATCGGTTAAAAGAGCACGTGCAGGAGTTGTACGATGAAATGTGCGGTCTGAAGCGTGCAGAACGGTTTGGCGCGCTGATAACTATGGCGGGTTGGGCGAAAGAAAGCGTTAAGGACTTCATGCGATATCCCCTATAGAGCTGTTTGAAAGACACCTAAGAATGTTAAGTATAAGGTTGTTAAATTGTTAAAGATATACGTATGAGTCATTTAAAGACACCTAAGAATGTTAAGTATAAGGTTGTTAAATTGTTAAAGATATGCATGTTACTTTTAAAAGACACCTAAGAATGTTAAGTATAAGGTTGTTAAATTGTTAAAGATATGCATGTTACTTTTAAAAGACACCTAAGAATGTTAAAGATAAGGTTGTTAAATTGTTAAAGATACTACTTTTCTTAAAGAAAGAAATAACCTTATTCTTAGGTATCTTCTTAAAAAAGTAATAGTCTTTAACAACCTCATACTCAACATTCTAAGGTATCTTTTAAATGACTCATGCATATCCTTAACAATATAACAACCTTATACTTAACATTCTAAGGTATCTTTTAAATGACTCATACAAGACATCCTTAACAATATAACAACCTTATACTTAACATTCTAAGGTATCTTTTAAATGACTCATGCATATCCTTAACAATTTAACAACCTCATACTCAACATTCTAAGGTGTCTTTTAAATGACTCATACAAGACATCCTTAACAATATAACAACCTTATACTTAACATTCTAAGGTATCTTTTAAATGACTCATGCATATCCTTAACAATTTAACAACCTCATACTCAACATTCTAAGGTGTCTTTTAAATGACTCATACAAGACATCCTTAACAATATAACAACCTTATACTTAACATTCTAAGGTATCTTTTAAACGCAGCTGTATGCTCTCGTAGACTTGTTTTAAAAGACACCTAAGAATGTTAACAATAAAGTTAAAAATACATTATATTGTGGTTAAGGTACACTTAAGTATAAATGAACTGTTCAACGTGTAAAAAGGTGTTCAGCACCAAGCAAAGACTACAATACCACGTTCGTCGTGGCGTTTGCACAAAGAAACCGATTAGTAAAGTTTGTAAGGATTGTGGTAAAGAATTCAGTACCGTTCAAAAGATGCGACAACATCAAGACAAACGCATTTGTGGGCTTTGTAAGGGCTGTAATAAGGAATTCCCTAACACCTCCGAGCACCTGAAAAGGGGCGTCTGTGAACAAGCCAGACAGTGTAGTTTCTGTAATAAGATACTTAGTAGTCGTCAACGTTTACAGACGCATCGGAAAACACATGAAGTCAACTATCGATTTCTCTTTGGGAGCTACGACTTGGAAGGCGTGGATTGCTACCAATGTGCGGATATGATGAGTCGCTGCCCGCATAAAGAGGATTACTTAAGGAATCGCATAGATTACCATAAGAAGATAGTCCGTACTTTCCCCTCTTTTGAACGCGCCGAAGGCGTTCCGTGGACTAAAAGGGAGTATTGGAGGCAGGAGTGCGATCGTTGTGGTTGCGTTAGAGAAGAGGAACATATCTTCAACTGTCTTAACAAATAAGCGTCCTTAACAATATAACAACCTTATGCTCAACATTCTGAGACCCTTTTAGAATGGGGTTTGCGCAAAGAGTCTCAAATCCCATTCTTATTTTTATTTATTTTTATTAAGGATATTTAATAATAATAAATAAAAATAAGGACCCCTTTTAAAGGTATATGCTAGCCGCAGGATTCCTAATCACCCTTTCAATATATGGACTGTATTACGTGTGAACTACCAGCCGATTGCATTACGCCCCCAAAACCGCGTAAAAAATACACCTGCCTTCATTGCGGCAAGGTATTTCTTGAAGGATCCCATTGGTGCTCCGCGGATCAGCGGGTCCTTACGAATGCAGAGGACTCTCCGGCTCATACTTAACCACGTCAAATACCCACCTGCCATCCTTTTTACCATGACTCATAACATGGGTAACATCCTGCCCTTCGATGACGTACCTTATCCTATCAGGCGCCCAAAGGGTGTATGTTCTTTTTTTATTCTTTAAGACCAAGCGCAGGCGGTCGATGTCTTCAAAGACCACGTAATTCTTTATCTCGTAAATCTCCCCCACCACCAAATCCCTCCAGTGTGTTTGTATGAACTTTAACTCGTTAAATTTATCCTTGTCCATATATTCTATGAAATATCTTTAAGTGTGTTGCCAAAGTCTCCGAGGTTTTAAAGACCTTACAGCACCACCTGCAGGGAATTCGTAGGTGTTCAGCATACGCAGTGATCTCCCTGCAGATTTCGTCGTAGTCGCTGCTGATCATTACTTTATAACCGTTTTCTTTGTACCTCTGTAAGAGTAGTTGTTGATCCTCAGATAACCTGCCGTTGCCTTTCGGAGTCTTTAGCTCTATGCAGAATCCACGGTAATGGGTGTGTGCATTCAAAATCATTAAGTCGGGTTGACCGCGTTGATATCCTTTCTACCAGCACTTTATACGCTTTCCATCCGAATCCTGTAATTCACCTAGGCCAGGGGTCACGGGCATTTGGGGGTAAAACCTGCGGATGTAGTCCACTACCTTTTTATGCAGGTCAAACTCATTTTCTATTTTGAATACCAACTTGTTTGGACCATCAAACCGCCGTTCTATTTCGTACTTACCCGTTTTCCTTAGTGAAGGAAGAACGTCACCTAACACCCATTTACGGAACTTCTTAGCAATTAACTTCTCAGATCCAAATATTAGCTCGTAAAGACCTTCCTCCGTTAAATACACGGAATGTGGCTGTTCGTTAAGGGTGTCGCGCTGAGCTACACCCTTTATAGACCCGAGGGTTACCCTATTTTCCTCTGACACGTGTTTCCTAACCGCGTCTCTCGAATTTTCGTAATCTAACGCTGAGGCTACCGACTTCGCTTTGAAGTAAAGTTTGTCGCCTTGCACTACGCATTGCAGTTTGGTTTCGTTGTTTTGAAATACGCGAAGCATTGTATATATAGCATATTTTTTATGGCCTCAATAGGCAACACTCTTTAGCTGATTCATTTCTACGCTCAGTTGCGCGTCAGACACCACGAAGACGTAGCAGTTTATCTTGTCAGCGTCCTGCGCGTCAGTATTCTTGGTGCGCTTGATCTCCAATGTTATGCCATCCTGCGTATTTACTAAACGTAAACTCTGACCATGTAGGTCTTCGTCGTTCGTTGTGCGCATGTCGATCAACAGCGCGTACTTATCATTGAAGAATTCCTCAGGGTTAATTTGGTCGCCAAACTTGCGCGCGGCCTCTCTGTAAATGTCTTCAGGCTTTATTCCCTGGGAGTAGACCTTGTTTGGAACGCCGTTAATATTCACGCCGACGTTAGTAATGTTAGGGTTGTGAAAGGCCTCGGAGTCGCGCTTACCGGCCTCGTAGGGTTTAGCAAACACCAGCATTAGCCCCGTGAGACTTCTTCGGGGGAGGTTAATGCTTTGGTTGATAACCTCATCCGTCTTATCCAAGAAGCTAAATGTCTTATACATCACTACGTGGTCGTAAAGGAATGCCTTTCCGGAGCTGTATTCCATGCCAGCGCTACGGGCCAGCTCTTCGCTGTACACGGTCTCATACTGCAGCTCTAAGTTGGTAACGGAATAGGGATGAATACTTCCGGTAAGTGCTGTCCCAGATGCGTCCATCTGCAAGATGTTTGTGGTATCCGCTAGGGTTACTTCAAACTGTAACTCGGATAGCTGTCTGGGATAATACACGCCATGGTTCGTAATCACCTCGAAGTCCAGCGGGATAACATACTTAATGCCATAGGCGGTCTTTATTCGCTTTGCGTCTGCTACTGCCGTTGCGTCACCAGAATCCGTAGGTTGTGTCTTAGTATCACTGCGGACCTTACGAAGAATGACGCTTCCAATTCCCTGCTCTATCTTTTGTGCGCGGTCAAAGACCGTTAACCATAGATCCTTATAGGTGGTATACAGATCGTACCTATTTAAGTCCAAAAGGGATTCCCCAGCAAACTTGATTCTCATCTTAGAGACGAGGTTTCTGCCTGCGTTATTGACGACGTAAGTTTCTAATTTTGTGCTTGGTTGTATTGCTAGGTCAAACCTTAACGCCAGGGTGCCGGGTACCAATACTAGGTTATCCGTTAGGCGGGGCACGCCTACGTACAGCGTCTCCCCTGGCTTTGCGCTAGAAGGTGTGAATGTAACCCGGTGAAAGGTGCGTTCTGCTTTCAGTCCGCCAACCTGCTTAGGTAATACGTTTGGGTTTAACTTTGAGCTTATCATATATAATGGAAGTAGAAGGAACGGATTTTGACCCCCTTACCGAAGAAGGCCAAGTCGACATTAACGACGAAGAATACGAGTCTTTACTTCCTAATGACAACGTAGACTCCCGAGGTCTCTTCGATAAACTAAGACGCAAATATGGCAGCAGGGCCCGCGATGCTATGCGTTCCTTAAGAGATAAATTTAGATCTAAGAACCCCCACACGCCCATTCCAGAATACTTACAAATGGAATCCCTTGGCGTGCGGTCGGACTTAAGAGCGACTGTCTGTAAAAATCGAGAATGGTCGGACAACTGTGAAAAATTCAATTTCTCCATACTTTGCCCAAAAGACCCTTATGGTAAACTATTTTCGAAAATAGCATTAAAAAGTTTGGCCGATTTTTATTTTTGGCGAAATTGAGAAAAGTTGAAATTCCCGTACGACGGCGTCTGGCGGCCTTCCAAATGGGTGGAAAATGAAGCATTTTTGATGATCGCTCACGACCTGACGAAAGGCCGTTGGAAACTGAAAATCCCACAACTGATTTACCTATGTTTAAGCTATCACCACATATAATTTGAGCTATAAAGACGTTTTATTTATTTTTATTTTCTTACTATGCTGAGGGCAGTTCGGAGCCGCTAGAGAAAACATTGTATTAAGGGCAAATTCAATGCAATAATTCTCCAATGCGCTATACAGTTTTACAGAAAAATAATTTTCCCTTGAAGCCCAACTATCATAGTTAGTCACCACAAAATTTCTAACTTGGCCCGCTAAAAGCCTTACTTCTAGAGAAAGAGTTCTAAGCACTACTTTGACCTATTGTAACACAATCTCGCACTTGAGCGTTACCGAGATGATAGGCCTTAGCGGCTTCTAAAAAAATGTTCTGTGCTTATAGATGACTGTCGTATTAATTTTTGCTTGTTATTCGACAGCAGAGGTATACGTTTTATAATATTAAGATGATAATATCCGAGAATCTAGGTACTGACCTGCAACAATGGACTACAAGTTACATTCCTACAGTAACGCAATCCAATAACAACAAAGGCCTAATATGATAATTTTGCACAAAACCAATTCAAAAGAGGAAATATTGAAACAAAACTGAAACTCAAAATTATATAAAATTGATACTGCATTTATAGATAACAAAGGCCATATCCAATGTGAGTAAAAATGACAGCTGTTTGTTACGATGAAACTATTTACGTTGTTCACATTTATATTTACTAAACAAGCTTTATATCTTATGTTATGTGTGATCTTATAGTCATTACTGCATTGTCCAAGGCGTGAAGCTTGCTAGTTGTCTAGACGAGCGGCTTCGTTTGTGTCGTAAGAAATAAACGCGTGTTATGTTTGACGGCTCCATTCCACAAATATTGTGAAATAGGGAACTTTCTTACCATTGCGCGATGTCGAGCTAGCTGGTTGCTGCGTTGGTGAAATGGCTTCGTGCGGTTATTCTCTCTTGCTTCAAGATCCTACACCTTGTGGAGCAAGCTGGAGGAATACCGACAATATACAGTGTATTGCTTTGAGTGAGTGTGACAAAGACATAACGCAGCACCTCAAGACCTGTAAATTAGTGGCTGATGATTTTGTTAAAGACGAACAAACACTTCTACTTGCAAGAGCAGGTAACTGATGTTGTTTCTTTCATAACTTTCATACTTTCCGGTTCCCTGCTAGCAGAGTTCATCCACGGGAGACGCTATTAGCATGGAAACTCTACGGCAACCCCAAAAGCTAACCTTTAATCGTGTTTAATTTTAATTGAAGGAGTTTTTCAATCAGATGATTCGAATCTGTCTTTGACTATTTGTCCACACCACCGGGATGCCTGTGGTGCTCATTGGAAATGCGGGAAAGTGAGGTGTCCCATTCCAAGTGAGGTAGCTTCTCACAAGTCCTCTGCAAAAGGAGATCGTAGTGTTAACAGCAATGAGTCACAGTACATCTTCTTCATAACGAAAACATTGATCCCAGTAGGAACACGTGAGTTATAAATATGCATACTTTTTTAGTATTATCAGAATGACTATAACACCCATAATGCATTGCTAGTCAGCAATTCCGTCTATTGTCTACATTTGACAAAGTCGGGTCGTTTATATATATTATGTTTGATTATTATCAACAGTAATTTGTAAAAGATGCAAAGAGCAACTTGCCGATAAAGTGAAGGATTTCGTTGACACAACTGCTCGCAAAGGAACATCCCATGTGGATGACGCAACTGAGGGCTTCGATAACCAAGAAAGTAGTGGAGAAGAAAGCGTGCAACAGGTATGCGTATTTTGTCGTATGAAATATATGATTTAATCAGGGACATAGCGAGGTTGGGATTATGAGGAGGGGGGTGGGGGGGGGGGGGGGGGGGGGCGTGTATGTACCATTTTCCCGCCAAATCCACAGGAATCCCGCATGAATTAATTAAATTTTGGTGCCGAAAGCAAACTTTTTTTTTGGCGGGGGGCACGGGCCTCCCATGCCCCCTCCCTACGCCAGTGGATTTAATGCTATTTCAAATTACTTACAGTTGTACCTTTTTTGCAGGGGAGCGATAAACAGGCTTCTTCATGCGACGAGCTAGCGAAGAAAATGGAGAAGCTTGAGCTTAAAGATGAAAGCTATTTTCTGTCGCCAGGTGAAACCACCAGCACAACATCTTCCGAAAGTACCCCATCTAGAGGATATCATGAGCTTGGCCAAAGATTTAGACTGAATGCTTTTCTTGAGGAGTGTAAGTTACAACCAATTGAGAGACCTTGGCTTCAGTGGGATCAAACAAGTGAGAGAACAAGACAACGTTATGTTCAACGGTCAGCAGAAATAGTTTCTTCTGTCCTCCATGTCATTTACCCTGGAGCTGCCATCAATTTGTGGGAGGAACTTCAAAAGTCCTCGAACATTTACAATGTTTTAGGAGCGACTTCAACTGGTTCGTCTGCCGCTAATAATAGCTATTTGGAAGCTTTAGCTGAATCCTATAAAAACGCCACCAGTTGGGATACGCGCAGACAGGTGTTCTCCATAATGACAGGTGTCGCAAGCTTTCAAGAATTGTTGCAGTATATTCCAGGATTAACACAATACCGCTACACCAGCGCGAATTTACATCGACAACAGTATGGTAGAGCAGCATCGGTGCCAAAAAAGGACGCTCCACGGCTGCGCATAGACAAACAACAGTTGGACCATTTTCTTTGTTATGTTACAAGTCCACACCTAGTGCAGGATCTCCCATTTGGAGAAACACATTTGAAGTTGTCCTCAGGCCAAATCATTCCCGTACCCAATGTCATCAGAACCATGGTGCCCCAAAGGATCGTTAACCAGTATAAGCTGTATTGTGAAGAAAGAGCTTTGTACCCCTAAGTGACCGAACATTGCTTCGGATTCTTAATGAATGCAGCGCCTCTGTACGAAAGTCATTACAAGGACTTGATAATTTTGCCGCACAAGGTGGTAAAGCATTTGAAGACCTTCTTGATCTTTTAGACATGATTTCTTCCCTTGGTTGCGATGAGGAGAAAATAGCAAAATCGAGAGAAGCTTTGAAAGCAGGAAAATTATACCTTAAAGGGGATTACAAGGTATGTGATTACTTTCTGCTATTTGAAAGTTTAAAATCTACCTTTATAAAACATTATTTATTCAAGTGTTTTTTTCCTTTGTTTAAAAATCGTAGGTACATGTCAGCGAGGAATCCCAGATCGCTGACCATTGCAGCGTATATGCTACAAGCGATCCTTTCGACAAAACCCTGCGAAAACGATGCAAACACAAGCATGACGAGAGTTGTGAGCATTGTGAAGCTCTGGATAGTGTAATCAAGGACATAGAAGGACTAATAAGAGAAGTTTCGTTTCCAAGCAACGACGAGTTAGACGAGGCATTGTACATCCACGGTACAGCCAAACATGCAATACAGTCCTGGAAGTGCCACCAGCTAAGGTCAGTGCGTCAAGACCAAGCACGACATGACATCTTAGACACCATCAACAATAGCACCGTACTCATAATTAATGACTGGGCCATGAAGTTCATCCCCCATATGTATCGAGAATCACAAAGCGATTGGTTCGGGAAAAGGGGGATATCATGGCATATATCCGTTGTCTATCGCCGAGAACAAGGTGAGCTACAGTGGCAAGCGTTCATCCACCTAATTCAGTCTTGCAGCCAGGACAGCCCTGCTATTGTCGTCATAATGAAGCACGTTCTCCAGACCTTAAAGAACGAGCACCCCGAGATCAACAAAGCCTATTTTCGTCAAGATAATGCGGGGTGCTACCACTCCGCCACTACGATCCTCTCCTGCCCTACCATCGAAAAAGCTACTGGCATCAAAATACAAGGTATCGATTTCAGCGACCCACAAGGTGGGAAGGGAGCTGCCGACAGGTTGGCTGCGACCGCCAAGTCCCATATTCGATTATACATCAACGAGGGACATGATGTTACAACAACCCAGGAGATGAAAGACGCGCTGTTGTCACATGGTGGAATTGCTGGAGTAAGAGTTGTTGCAGTTGACAGAGTCGACGAGTCCAACCTCGTGGAACACAAAATTCCAGGAATTAGTACGTTGAACAATTACGAGTTCCGTAACGGAAAGCTTTTCGCGTGGAGAGCGTATGGCATTGGCAGTGGCAAAGTAGTAATGAAACAATTGAGAAAAGGTAATAAAATAGTTTAGATTTACACTTATAGCATAAGGTGTGCGATTTATTTCTCGTTCTTTTACAATTTATAGATTACAGTTACCAGTGGCTCGACGCGCAATTCTCCCCAGGAGACTTTAGAACAATGGCTGTGAGAACTACTAAGACGATCAAGCCTACAACGACTGAAGAAAGCACTTCTGACCCACAACAAGAAACAGCAAGCAACCTGTATTCGTGTCCAGAGGATGGCTGCGTAAAAGTCTTCCAAAGGTTTGTTATAAGGAATTGCTTCACGGTTTATTCATTTTACCCGTCAACTTATGGTGCATAATTATCTCTTCATGACAGGTACTCTAATCTTGAGCGTCACCTATCCCTGGAAAAGTGCGAGAAAATGGTTGAAAGGCAGTCTTTGTTAGATTTAGCAAAGACAAAGTACGCATTACGTTTAGAAGAGGGAGTTGGAGTCATCCCAACGCTTACGCCTACCTTGTCTGATAAGGAGGATGCTAATCACCCCGTACTTGAAGAGGGATGGTCGCTGAAGAAAGCAACCAAATCTTATCGATTTAACGAGAAACAAAGGTCTTTTCTCTTTGCAAAGTTCAAAGTCGGTGTGTCTTCTGGACATAAGGTCAGTGCAGAAGCGGTGTCAAAAGAAATGAGGAAATGTGTGGGAACAGACGGAAAGAGGATGTTTAGAGTATCAGAATTCTTGACCGCACAGCAAATTAAGGCGTTTTTCTCCAGACAAGCAGCGAAGCAAAAGAGTTCCTCAGAGGCTGATATTCTTGCTGCTCAAGAGGAGACCAACTTCAGCAACGCCCAACAAGTCATACTGTCATCTTTTCAAATTGGGCATCCCATTGCGTACGAGCAGTACGACGTATGCGCGATGGTGAAGGACGATTCTCTATATAAATTAAAGCTACCGGTTCTGAAATTAATTTGCAACAACTTTGACTTGCACCTCACTGATCCAAAGGACAGCCGAAAGAAAGCGCCCTATGTTGCCCTTTTGAAAGAAATGGTAGCAACCTGCCAGTGTTCTACTTTATAAACATTGAAGATTCTCCCTAACCCCAAACCTTCCGCCTCCTCCAACACCCCCACCGGTTTTCTTTGTTATTATTGTTAGCCACGGTTGTTTTTCGCTAAATTGATCGTGAATATTAACTCTGTCACAATAATATAGGAATTCGAAGATTAGCTAAACAAATAACACATCTACTAATCGGGACGGATATTAAGGAACTGATTACAAACAGCTAACAAACGGCTAAACAAAGGTCAGTAGCCGTACTGACTAAATTTACAATTAATTTAAAATTTGTTTGAAAATATTAGTAATCGCATTTGGCCTTTATTATTGATAAATGCAGTATGTATCATGTTCATATAATTTTGAATTTCAATTTCGTAAATAAAGACAATATTGTTAGGTTGGTTGAAGACAGCAGCGGCATTTATCAAGTAACGGCTGTCACGTATTATTGCCGTTAATATCGATTAAAATCGTTCATTTGTTTCAAATTACAAATATGCAGAGTTAAATACCTCGCTGTATTCAGTTTTGTTTCAATATTTCCTCTTTTGAATTGGTTTTGTGCAAAATTATCATATTAGGCCTTTGTTGTTATTGGATTGCGTTACTGTAGGAATGTAACTTGTAGTCCATTGTTGCAGGTCAGTACCTAGATTCTCGGATATTATCATCTTAATATTATAAAACGTATACCTCTGCTGTCGAATAACAAGCAAAAATTAATACGACAGTCATCTATAAGCACAGAACATTTTTTTAGAAGCCGCTAAGGCCTATCATCTCGGTAACGCTCAAGTGCGAGATTGTGTTACAATAGGTCAAAGTAGTGCTTAGAACTCTTTCTCTAGAAGTAAGGCTTTTAGCGGGCCAAGTTAGAAATTTTGTGGTGACTAACTATGATAGTTGGGCTTCAAGGGAAAATTATTTTTTCTGTAAAACTGTATAGCGCATTGGAGAATTATTGCATTGAATTTGCCCTTAATACAATGTTTTCTCTAGCGGCTCCGAACTGCCCTCAGCATAGTAAGAAAATAAAAATAAATAAAACGTCTTTATAGCTCAAATTATATGTGGTGATAGCTTAAACATAGGTAAATCAGTTGTGGGATTTTCAGTTTCCAACGGCCTTTCGTCAGGTCGTGAGCGATCATCAAAAATGCTTCATTTTCCACCCATTTGGAAGGCCGCCAGACGCCGTCGTACGGGAATTTCAACTTTTCTCAATTTCGTCAAAAATAAAAATCGGCCAAACTTTTTAATGCTATTTTCGAAAATAGTTTACCATAAGGGTCTTTTGGGCAAAGTATGGAGAAATTGAATTTTTCACAGTTGTCCGACCATTCTCGATTTTTACAGACAGTCGCTCTTAATAGCGGACCTCATCAAGGACCTAAGAGAGCGATACCCAAGCCTAAACCTGGCTCTCTTGGACTTCCAAATAGGAGACAAAGGGCAGGCTCAAGTTAGAGAATCGGGTAGGGAAAAATGGCACAACCTGTATCAAAGGAAGAATTCCCACCTGCTTAACAACCAGCTTCCAAAAGGAGTCACAAATGCGCTTGGAACGCCCAACTTGACGATGCTAAGCACTTTAGCTAAAGAGGATACGAAAGCTGCTAAGAAGGTCTTCGTTAGTCGCCTTTCACTGCCGGGTAGCGAAGTTGCCCTCAGATCCGCAATCAGACTGCAAGAGGAGTGCCAGGAAAAACTTAAACGACTTGAAGAACTTCCCTCTGCGACCGGAGGCTCAATGAGTTACTTGCAGAAAATAAGTGCTGAAAAGGAAGCACTTAAGAAGGAAATACAGGAAAATAACATAACTATCGATGACCTTACGCGACAACTTGATGACGTAACCAAGAAAGAAGGCGGTCTCGTCAGTCGCTTCGAAGCCGTCCAAGAGGAAAACCAAGCATTGCAGGAACGTATAAGAGAATTGGAAGACGAATTCATTAAACAAAATGAACTAACTACTAAAAGCCATGCCAACGAAATCGTAGACTTTAGGAATAGACTTTCTAAGGCGTTGGACGAAAAAAGCGACGCAAGGAATCAGCTAAGGGCTGCTTTGAATGAAGCGGCGGGGAAAGACACGGAACTACAGCGCTTAGGACAAGAATTAATGGAGTCTGTTGACAGAGAAAGACAAGTAATGCTGGACAAGGCAGTGGCGGAGGAACAAATACGGCAACTTCAACAGGCCGTCGAAGACTTGGAGTACGAAATAGATCGACAGCGAGTAATAATCGAAGATCAAACTCGCCCTGAAGAAGAAAGGGAAGCAGCCCAAAAGAAAGTAGAAACCCTCCAAGAAAGAGTTGCGGAATTACAAACGCAAATAGAAGGTAAGGAAAAGGAGCTGGGGCTTACCACCAAGGAAAAGATAAAAAGAGCCCTTTTGAAGTATGGCGTTCCGCTGGCATTTGCGGTCGCTATTTCGAGCGTAGTAGGAGTCATCCTTAGCACACTTAAGGCTACGGGCGCGGGCGTAAAGAAATTAGGCAATGGGCTAACGGACTTAGGTAAAAAAATGGCAGCAAGCATTCCGGGCTTGCTTGGTAGCGTTTTAAGCCTGGTATTAAGAACCGGCGGCGAACTGTTGAAGTTCGTGGGTAATAACGTTTGGATATTAGTCGTCGCTATTGGGGTGGTACTCCTGAAGAAGATGAAGGGCTGATCTTATCCTTGTATGTTATGTCAGGCTTATCGTCGTCGGACGCCCGAGGTGTTCTCGACTGGGGATAAGTAAAGATAGTATTCGCGCCGCCTTGGTAATGCGGAACTAAAGGTAATACGCTCATAGTACTAATGGTCTTATGATTCCAAGTAGCATCCGACGAAGGACCTACCGTTGGAGCGGCATTTATGCGAAGGTTGGCGACGTCATTGGGAAGAACATAAAGCTTCGCATATTGACAATTGACTATCATATGAAAAGTTACGGGCGCTAGGTTTTCTTGGGAAATTCCATAGGGCTCCGCCGAAAAATGAACTGGGTTCCTATTATTATCTTTTTTTCTAAAAGGTAGTAATGGTTGGTCGTTCTCATCGACAATTTTAAACCCAACATTACATGAGGCCTCCGTGTTAATGCAAATGGTGCACATGAGCAGCCCTAAACCTCCAACCTTCACCTGCAGTCCGGTATCGTACCATTGCTGTTGTAAGCAGCGCTTCTCCTCCATAAGATGTGAGCAAAATTCTTCTTTCTTATGTGGGTTCATATATTTCAGGTCTATAGACTTAATACCGTAAGAGTGCTAATAACCTTGTGATTGTAAATCTCATCCCTTTGATTTTCTATGCTGTTTATGCAGACGCTTCCCGTGTCGTCTATACGCATTTGCAGCTTTACCTTTCCGTGGCAATCGGCAACCATGTGAAGAGTCCAAACCGATAAATTCTCAGCGCTATTCGCTGGCGGCTCTACGGAGAAATGCGCAGGCTCCCTGTTGTTCGTCTTTACGCGCATGGGCTGTAGTATGCCATTATCGTCGCAAAAACGAAAGCCCACGTTAGCATGACTCACGGCGCAAAGGCAAATACTACAAAGGATCAACTTCTTTCCCGAGTAATTCAAATCCACGGACATCCCGGTGACATCAACCCAAGATGGTTGGGTGTATTTTTTCTCGCCTGTGTAAGTCGTATAGACACAATCTACTCCAGCTACGTAGGGGTTATTCATCGCCATATATAATAGCTCAGACCAATGCCCGCAACTACTATACCGGCTTTTAGTAAGTTGTGGTCATATTCCTCTTCTTTCTTAGGCGCTCGGTATACTGGCTGCACTTTCTTAGGTGGTTGCGTATGGTGCACTTTTTTAGGCTGTTCAACAAAGTGCCTCCTAATGGTGTCGGAGTTCACGTCATTCACCCCAAACTTCATGTCCTTAGTAGCTCGTTGAAGTTTGTTGTTGTATCCTACTACAGAGCCAGTATTTATAGATAAATTACTGGGCATTAACCAACAACCCGGGGCTACTGCGTAGTCCAGTCGGGCCTTAGAATTTTGTATGGCTAGCTGGTAACGCTGTACGCCCTTGCTAATGTCGCCCTCCAAGATCGAACTTTCGAATAAGATCAAGGCTTCGGCTCGCGTCTCTTCTGCGGCGCCGGTATTCCCCACTATGCTTGATCGGGTATTTACTTGGGCTCCAAGGATAGAATAAACGTAAGCTTCTATGCTGCGGTTCAAACGGGCAAGGCCGGCTTTGGTTAGTCCTTTACCTTCTGGGGGTATGAAATTAAGATATTGCTTTGTTTGCTCGTCGTTGGTAATTTTGATAATCAGTGGATTGGCCCCTGCATACTTACCGCCCTCGTCTTTGAACAGAGGTCCGTCTCTGACTTCCTTAGTGGTTTTGGCATTTGGCTCGAAGAAGGTGCTACTGTCGTGAGTTTCTTTGTGATACCCAGTGTCCCACTGCAACCGCAGCGTATGCACTTCCTTATCGCTTAGCTCGTGCCCACCAATCCCCCAATAAGCCCAAATATGTCCCAGACCATTGTTAGCGCCGGCAGTGCATCGGAAATCCTTCCCTACAACGCCAAACTCCTTACAAAGTCTGTTATAAGCCGGCACGCTGTATTTGTTATCTCTTAGATAAAACGTGGCATCTCCCGGCAGCGCAATAACACCCATCTCATGCAGTATTCTTCGGACGGTAAAGTGGAAGTGAAACATAAATATCGAATTCTTCATCAAGTTCGCGCTTACACCGCAGCCGCTGGTGGCACACCAAACTGCGAAGTTCAATTGCTGCGGCCAATAACGCATGTTAGGACCACTTAACCATTCGTGGGCTTCTTTTGCGGTGGTATGATTAATGGGCACGTTTTTGAAGATATCTCGCACCTTTAACGGAAAGGAATGGTTGTTAGAGATCCGCATGTTCAATGTCAAATCCAAACTTGGATGTTCATCAAATGAAACCGCGGGTATCGGATAAGTACTGCTGCCCAGCAATAATTCCTTTGACCAACCGGGTTCAACATGCGTTGGCGTTGGCGAATGCTTCAGTTGATCGTCTATTTGATTAACCAGCGTAGGTTTCAAATCCTCATTGCTGTACATCCTAGAGCCGTTATAGTAAATCCCATCGGGTCTCCTTTCGAACTTACTGGGGTCTGCATGCGGAAACATCTTCCTAAATGCTCTCCAATTCCAGTAATCCCAGTTGTCGTGATGTGGCTGCTCCTCAATATCATTCCCAAAAGCGTCGTACATTAGTATATATAATGGATGTTATACCATCAGCACCTCCACTTTATCCTGAACTTCCTAAGGAACCTAACGAAATGAATGCCGAAAACTTCAGGCTCAATAAAGCAAACTTAATCCTGGCTTACTTGGAAGGGCAGGCAAAACACTACGAAGAGGTTAGAAAAAAGTACGCCAGAGCCCGAAGCACGCTACATAAAATCGCGATAACTTCCGGCTCCATGTCCGTGGCGTTAACAGGCACCGGCGTTGCTACCTCACTCACCGGACCTGGAATAGTCGTTGGCGTTCCTTTGGCCAGCGTTGGGGCCATTTGCGGCATCGTTTCCGCTGTTACGACAGGCATTATAAAGCAATTGTCCTGTAAGATATCCAAGCACGACACTCACATAGCCCTAGCAAAAGCAAAGGCTAACACCATCGCCGACTTGGTGTCTCAGGCTTTGCGGGACCGCCGCATAGACGACACGGAGTTCTCTTTGATCCTCGCGGAGGAAAAGAAATACGGCGAATTAAAGTCGGGTAATAAAAAAACCATCGTGAAAGATCTTTCCGAGGAATCTCGCAAAAAGATCTACCAGGAGGCAAAGGAGGAGCTCCAAAGAAAACTCGCTCAGTAGACATCTGCTTTGAAAAGAACGTAGGGGGATTTCGACTGCACATTTCATCTTCTCGGAATCCATCCTAATAGGGGGTGGTTGGAGTCAATTTTGTAAAATATTTCGTAAATTACGTCAGGGTAATAAGGAATATTCTTATTCAGCCGACAAAACATCCACTCGGCTCTGCTCATATCAGAAACCTCGGGAATAGACTTACCGGTAATTTCAGACAAAAGATAGGGAATAGCTTTGTAATATTTCCCTAGTTTTAATTTTTTCAATGTCTTCCGTAGACTTTGCGGGGTTGGCTCTTCTAAGTGGTCTATGATTTTCTTCTTTACTTCGGTGTCTAAATATACCGGTCGATAACCTTGGATATGACTCATCCAGTCTCGGAAGTATTTTATTCTTTTGTATGGGGTCTTCTTACGACCTCCATTGGCGTAATATTGCTCTTTGGTAGCATTTGGTACGGCATTACGAATATTCTTACCACACTCGTAACACTGTGCTGACGTGTCGTCTTCTATTTGCAGTTTTTTACCACAACACCAAAAGGGTTCTGGCTTAGGTACGATAACTTTAGGTCTTAGACAAATTATGCAAAAGTCGTTAACGAACTTCTTACATTCGTGCATCGTATATTTATAAGATATTTTTACCTCCGTTTACGGTACCCAACACAGCAGCAGTAAGGGACTTTTCGCGCTGCCACCGGATCGCGCAAGACCCCCTGTAGGGCCTTGCCAAACCCGAAAAAGCCCAGGGGGGGCCGGGGGTCTATTTTGCCTCTGCCGGCGATTCGCGTGTCCCCCTTACTGCTGCTAGATGGTTTCCAGGTCAGACTTGCTCGGCGTATAAAATACGACAAGCGATCCTATGTTTTCCCTGAAGGGCTTAGAGACGCTGGTAAGCTGCTGCGAGAGCAACCAAACGCTGATATTGTCGTGTCTACCGCTGAAGGCGAGCTTAACGAGCTCGGAGGTGCGTCTTTTTACGTCGTCCCCGCAGGCGATGTCATCCAGTATGAGCAAGGTTTGCGTATCTTTAGGGAATTGCTTATGCCAGAACTTAAGATGGCTGGATAACTCGTTAGGATCCAGTATGTCCACAAAGAAGTCGTCGTCTTTCACTCCTATGCCCGTCCAGGTGCGGTTATTCACGTAGGTGGGGCATAATAGCACAATGTAGTCGAAGCGGTATCTAAAGGGTCCTAATAGCTGCTCCACGACGAACTGGGTCTTTCCGCAGCCGGTGGGTCCTACTATCAGAGCATTGCAGGGAATATGGTTCGGATCCATTATATATACGATGGACCCAGTGGACGCAGTAAGAAGGATTGCCGGCGACGCAAAAGATAAAAGAGACACCATAGAAATGCAAAGGGAGGAGATCGATCGGCTGAAAGAGCGCGTGCAGGAATTGTACGATGAAATGTGCGGTCTGAAGCGCGCAGAACGGTTTGGTGCGCTGATAACTATGGCAACGTGGGCTAAGGAGTCCGTTAAGGACTTCATGCGATTTCCCCTGTAGAATGTTAACAATAAGGTTAAATCTTTGTTAAGGATGCCTGGAAACTATTTCAAAGAGTGTCTCAGAATGTTGACAATAAGGTTAAATCTTTGTTAAGACACCACAGAAACTATTTCAAAGAGTGTCTTAGAATGTTGACAATAAGGTTAAATCTTTGTTAAGACACCACAGAAACTATTTAAAAAGTGTCTTAGAATGTTGACAATAAGGTTAAATCTTTGTTAAGGATGCCTGGAAACTATTTAAAAAGTGTCTTAGAATGTTAACAATAAGGTTAAATCTTTGTTAAGACACCACAGAAACTATTTAAAAAGTGTCTTAGAATGTTAACAATAAGGTTAAATCTTTGTTAAGTATATGCTATTTAAAAAGTGCCTTAGAATGTTGACAATAAGGTTAAATCTTTGTTAAGGATGTTAAATGGAGGCTAAGATACAGTTAAGTATATATGGACTGTTTGATGTGTAAAAAGGTGTTCAGCACCAAACAAAGACTACAATACCACGTTCGTCGTGGCGTTTGCACAAAGAAGCCAATTAGTAAGGTTTGTAAGGATTGTGGTAAGGAATTCAGCACCGTTCAAAAGATGCAACAACATCAGGATAAACGCATATG
The DNA here is from genome assembly GCF_029948245.1 of Actinia tenebrosa. NCBI lineage: Eukaryota > Metazoa > Cnidaria > Anthozoa > Actiniaria > Actiniidae > Actinia > Actinia tenebrosa. Next base: position 5,609,373 of record NW_028292577.1, on the reverse strand, counting down.
TGGGCTTTGTAAGGACTGTAATAAGGAATTCCCCAACACCTTCGAAATGCAGCAGCATCTGAAAAGGGGCGTCTGTAATCGAACCAGACAGTGTAGTTTCTGTAATAAGATACTTAGTAGTCGTCAACGTTTACAGACGCACCGGAGAACGCATGATTATAGGTTTCTCTCCCGCGCTTACGACTTGGAAGGCGTGGATTGCTACCAATGTGCGGATTTGATGTGTCGCTGCCCGAATAAAGAGGATTACTTAAGGAATCGCATAGATTACCATAAGAAGATAGTCCGTACTTTCCCCTCTTTTGAACGCGCCGAAGGCGTTCCGTGGACTAAAAGGGAGTATTGGAGGCAGGAGTGCGATCGTTGTGGTTGTGTCAGAGAAGAGGAACATATCTTCAACTGTCTTAACAAAGATTTAACCTAAACGTCAACATTCTGAGACACTTTTGAAATAGTTTCCGGGGTGTCTTAACAAAGACTTAACCTTATTGTCAACATTCTGAGACACTCTTGAAATATATGATACGCAATAGCATTTCTTGGGGCCTTTAATAGTAAAGCAGGGTTTGCGCAAAGAGTCTCAAATCCTGATCTTATTTTTCTTGTTGTTTGTTAACAATCAACAATAAAAATAAGGACCCCTTTTAAAGGTATATGCTAGCCTACGCAGCCGCATTCTTTGGAGGATTCCTAATCGCCCTTTCAATATATGGACTGTATTACATGCGAACTACCAAGCGACTGCATAATCCCTGAAACCCCCGCAATTCGTGAGGAGAAAAAATACACCTGCCTTCATTGTGGCAAGGTATTCCCCGAAGAATCCTTTGTGGGGCATTGGTGCTCCGCGGATCCTAAAGCGCAGCGGACTTTAGCAGACGCGCTTAACTACAAAGAGGAGATGGAGTGACCCTCCTTTCAATGTCGAACTCCCACCTCCCATTCTTCTTACCATACGAGCGCAGATGGGTGAATTCCTCGCCCTGTATGACGAGTAGTATAGGGAATGGGGGTTCCAGCGCAATCTCAACACGGGGTAAGACCCGCGTCAAAAATCCACCTACGGAAACAACCCACTCCAAGTGTGGTTGGGGGCAACAGCGCAAATATGTTAGTCTATATATGGAGTGCGAAGATTGTAAGAGAACTTTTAAGAAAGAAGCGGATTTGAAAAAGCATTTGAAAATGAAGACGAAGTGTATGAGCAGTTATGATTGTGGATGTGGTAAGAAGTTTGAGACTAAGGTTAAATTGTTTTGGCATTGTCAGGACTGTGAGTACGACTACGACGACTTAAAAAGTGCTTGGTATTAGGTATAAAATATTTCCTATTATATAGATGGAATCCCAAAGCAACTTCAGCACGGTGTCAATACCCGGTAACGGTGAGATTGACGTTAGACAGTTTTGGCGTCAGTCAGAAAGGAAGGTTAAAAGGACTCTCCGAAAAGGTATAGAAGAATTAGGAGCCCTGAAAGCGAGCATAATGGTAGAAGTAAGTTTATCAAAAGACGAGGTAATGACGACAGCAATGTTGCGATCGAAGTCGTTAGTGATATTAGAATCCACGAATCTGGATAGGGCACTCAGTGAAGCCTTAGAAGCAATAATGGAGTCGCTGTCTAACTACACGAAAGAAGGATCGGGTTGGACAGTAGAGGAGGTTGAAGGAATAGAGATAAGTATAGCCAGGTACGTACCCATACGAGGGGGGAGTTACGTACCGCTACCAACGTGGGTAGAAAGGAAGAAGGCTATTGTAAACGTGAAGAATGAAGACAATCGATGCTTTATGTGGGCAATCAGGTCTGCACTGTATCCAGCAGAGAAGGATCCCTGTAGGACAAGTAAGTATCCCACAGACGATTTAGAGTGGGATGGTGTGGAATTTCCCATGCAGTTGATAGACATCCCCATATTTGAGGAAATAAACGATCTAGCAATTAACGTTTACGGAGTCAGAGAGCAGACGATAGTACCGTTAGTTCTGTCAAAAAGTAAAGGAGAGCGCGTACATTTATTCTACCACGGCGGACACTACTCATGGGTTAAACACATTAGCAGACTATTCTACAGACATACTAAGCACAAAGGCAAAAAGTACTTCTGCGACTGCTGCTTGCTGTCATTTACATCCTTAAATGCCCTAAAGAAACACGATGAGATCTGCCGCGGAGTCGAAGAAGTGGCGCAACGGATCCAGATGCCCACCAACAAAGAGCTTTCATACGCAGACCATCAAAAGCAGATGCAAGTGCCTTACGTGATATATGCAGACTTCGAAGCGTTGATAACTAAGGAAGAGCAGAAACGTGGCGCCACGAATAAGGTAGGATTACACGAGATCGGCTCCTTTGGTTACATAGTAGTCAGATCAGACGGTAAAGCAAACCCTCCTGTGATTTACCGAGGTAAGAACGCAGCTAATGAGTTTCTAGAAGCATTGCGAGAAGAGGAGGGAGAGATTAGAGAACAATTAAGATGTCCAAAGAAGATGGAATTTACCAAAGAGAACCAGGAGGCTTTTAACAAGGCAAAAAAATGCTACATTTGCCAACATACGCTTCTTCAGTTTGGAAGACGAGCCAAGAAAGCGTGGGATGAAGATGGAAAGTATCTAGGAGAAGCTCATTTTAAATGCGGGAAGTATGCTAAGAAAGGTGAGAAGCCGGGAACGCCCTCCACGCACTGCATTCACTGTCACAAAGCATTTGTTGAGGATTTCTATGTGGATAAGGTTAGGGATCACTGCCACATCACGGGTAAATACAGAGGAGCGGCTCATTGGAAATGCAATATAAACTTCAAAGTAAATCCAGACATGGAGATTCCGGTGTTCTTTCACAACCTCCGCGGTTATGACTCCCATTTGCTACTACAAGGAACAGACGGCTCCGACGTCAAATGCATACCCAACAACAAAGAGCGCTACATGTCCGTAACTGTGGGTAAGCTAAAGTTCTTAGATTCGCAGCAGTTTATGGCGGACTCCTTAGCAAACCTCGTAAAGTATAACACCAACTTTCCCATTTCCAGTCAATACGGCGCGGAAAGGAAAGGAGTCTACCCATACGAATACATGGACTCCTGGGATCGATTCAAAGAACCCCTACCACCCAAAGATCGCTTCTACAGCACCCTAAACGAGTCTGGTATAAAGGATGAGGAGTACCAGCATGCGTTAGACGTGTGGGAAAAGTACTCCTGTGAGAACATGGGGGACTACCACGACATCTACCTAAGGTCTGACGTAGTGCTGCTCGCAGATGTTTTCCAAAGCTTCAGAAAGATGGCTATGGAATATTACGGATTGGATCCCGCTAATTTCTACACGGCTCCTGGGCTCAGCTGGAGTGCTTTGTTAAAGAAAACAAATGCGCAGTTGGATCTCCTAACGGAGTACGACATGTATCGGTTTATGGAAGACGGTATTCGTGGCGGCGTATGCGGACCCAGCCGACGTTACGCCCGCGCAAACAACCCCTTAGTAGAGCACGACCCAGAGAAACCAACCACATACATTTACTACCTGGATGCGAATAACCTTTATGGTTGGGCAATGTCACAGTACCTACCTGTGAGAGACTTCGAATGGGATCCAGTGAAGCCGATAGACTTCTACATGCAGGTAGGAAAGGAGGAAGACAAGGGTTACGTCTTAGAAGTGGATCTGGAGTACCCAGAGCGCCTGCACGACGAACACAATGAGTTCCCCTTAGCACCAGAAGCGATAGAGATACCATTTAAGCAGCTAAGTCCGCTGCAAAAGCAAATGTGCCCTGGTTACAAACCGTACAGGAAACTAACTATGAACCTGATGGATAAGAAGAAGTATGTGGTACATTACCGCAACCTGCAGTTCTACGTGCGACACGGAATGCGCGTAGAGAAGATCCACAGAGTCCTAAAATTCACGCAGGAACCCTGGATGCGCCCCTACATTGACTTTAACACGCAAAAGCGTACCGCAGCGAAAAATGACTTCGAGAAAAACCTCTTCAAACTGATGAACAACAGCGTGTTCGGAAAGACAATGGAGAACATCCGCAAGCGCGTAAGCGTAAAAATAGTCAGCACCAAAGAGGAAGCAGAAGCATACGTGTCACAGCCAGGCTTCGTTAGATACGTAGAAATGCTGAACTTCTACGTGATTCACATGAAAAGGGCAAACCTCTTACTAAACAAGCCCGTTTACACAGGCTTTACGGTGCTGGATCTATCGAAGCTGCTTATGTACGAGTTCTACTACGATAAGCTTAAGCCAAAGTACGGAGACCGCTGTCGCCTCCTGTACACAGACACCGACTCCCTAATTCTAGAAGTGCAAACGGAAGACGTTTACGAAGACTGCCTCCCCGACATAGACGAGTACGACACCAGCGGTTACCCGAAGGAGCACTTCCTTTACTCTGCGAAGAATAAGAAGGTAATTGGGAAGATGAAAGACGAAATGTTAGGAAAACCCATAGTAGAGTACGTGGGTCTGAAACCAAAGATGTACAGCGTGCTAAAGCTGGACGGTGTAGAAAAGAAAGCTAAAGGCGTAAAAAAATACGTGGTTAAGAAGGACATTACGCACGAGTCCTACCTCAACGTATTACGAACACGCAAGGAACAGCGGCATAAGATGAACAGCCTGCGCAGCTATGGTCATCAGATACATAACGTCACGCAGGAGAAGGTGTCACTGTCTGCATTTGACGGTAAGCGATGGATGTGTGATGACGGAGTGCATACGATAGCATTCGGACATCACACGATAAGCAGTTCTTCCATGACGAACCCACGTGTGGGGCCATCGTGAAGATAATACAAGATGGGCTGACCCTTCTTAGCTATTACGCTTCGGATCTGGTAAGTTTCCAAAGACCAATTAGGATCCGTAGCTCTTTTGGATCCTCCTTCTAATTCACCCGGTCCGTAGAGATATCGGACTGTGACATTACCTAATTTTTTTTCATGGGGGAAGACCGCCCTCGAACTTCTGACGTAGGACTTGTGTTCCACGTGTTTCTTTTTTATGGCATCCTTGGGTTTTATTCCCGTAGCCCTGGCCGCCTCGTTGTTCAAAGCCGCGACGACCTGGGGGAGCCTCTGAGTCCATTTCCTATTGCGTTTGGAGGGATCTTCCAGCTCTTTCCAATACTGGTACCCAAAGAGACGCTCGGCCAGGGTCTTATTGAATCTTTCGACAATGCTTTGACCCCTGTGGTACTCTGCTTTAGCTCTTCTAATCTTAGTGTCGTGGTCTTTCAGGGTCTTAGTAACCACGCCCATGAACTCTGTCCCCGCATCCACTTGCAGCAGCTTAGGCCATTTCAAGACGCGCTTATAAATCCTACCTAGGGCTTCTGCGACTTCCCCAGAATCCTTGCTGGTTATGGGTTCGGCGTCCTTATATCTGCTTGCGATATCAACTACGGTCAAAGCGTACCTATAGGTCTTCTTTCTCACCTTGTCGTGCGGCAAGAAAAGCAAATCCGCCTGATGAACTTCATTGGGGGTATTTACGGTAAAGCTGGGCCTGGGAATGTACTTGGGCACGGGAAGATAAACCTGCCAGAGGGTTTGTTTTTTCAACCAGTTCTTAGCCGTTTCGTCTGATACCCTGGCCGCGGTCGCGAGTTTCTTGATAGCTGACGCTCCTCTCCAATAGCCTTCCGGCCCATAGTAAATCCTTTTAAGTTTGTCCTCTACGCGGCCCATTATATGAATTCCAAAACAAGATTGATCTTACGTCCGTTAAAATCCACCGTCTTTCCGTCCACTTTAATGGTGATGTTTATGCTTTCTACCAAATTAGATAAGTCATAGCTCAAAGAAATGGGAGTGTATTCTACTGGGTCAAATGGATTACCTTTGGGCAGAAACTTGGACATAAGAGAAGACTTTTCTCCATTGTTGTAACTATGGACTAAATCGCAATAGACTTCGTAAGAGGATGCGACTTTCCATTTCACAGGTATGGCTGTGTTGGTAATCGTCTTGCCTGAAGCACATAATAAAGATCCCAATGGGTCAGACTTTCCAAAAGTCATTGAATAATTTGACATATTATGTTTGAGGGTCATTTCGTGCGGCAATCCTGTGGTGAGAGTATAACCGTGTTTTGCTAATTCCTTGGCCAGTGTGATTGGTGTGTAATGTCCATCGGGCAGCAATACGGCTTGATAGTTAGATCCTCCTGTATGCTCAGTGACTATGCCCCTAATCAGGTTATACCAAGAATTGTACAAAGAGCAACTTATGAACCTAACCTTATGGGCTTTGATGGGGGGATTCAGATAAGTGGTAAAGTCATTCTTGTCGCTTTCCAAAAAGACGATCATATATTTCAGGAAACACAGTTTCCTTCGTTAGAGCAGATACGCCAAAGCTACGCCTCCGGCCAGCCCTGCGACTCCTACGAAGACCAACTCACTATCTTTTTGTTTCTTAGAAGGCTGGTAGTAATTCTTGAACTGAGGCTTTTTCATTCTAAAGTCGGGGTGTGCTTGCGCATAAAGTTTGAAGGCGTAGTCTGTGTTTTCAAAGTTCTTATCCGCCTGCATCTTTTCTTGGTAGTTCTTATCCAACCAATCCCTGTAAGCTTGTCTTTTTTCATTCCAAGCTGCCACGTCTCGCTGATATTTCTCCAGCGCTAAGTCGTGTCTCTTCCTTTCGGCGGCCAAATCTCCGCTGCGATCACCTCTAACTAATCTATCCAAATACTGACCACCATAATTAGCCCCTGTAAATGCTAAAGCTGCAATGACTCCACCTGCGACTAAGCTAACCATTATACATTAGGTAGGTACTTTTCCTTCCGTAGGTAATCCTTTACCATGATAGCCCCGCCTACGGCAGCGGTCATCTTAGCAAAATTAGCGAAGCTCTTGCTTGGGTCTTCAGTAAAGTCTTCTTTGAGCACTTTCTTACCTACCCAACCAATACCCGCAACGATGGAAGTAATGATAGCTGCTTCTTCAACAGTTTTCAACAACGCGGTCGACATTATATTACAAAGCGAGAAGGTTATTCCATTTCAGGGATCTTACTTTTTCTAACCTCCACAGGTGCGCGATATGTTGCGACCTCCCACTTTACTTTTGGCTTCGTAGCCCGCCATTGTAAGTAGAGGCTGCCTGCTGCTATAGCAATTCCTATCGCGCCAATGACGTACCCAGGATTGATAAAGGATTCCTCTTCCTCCACCTTTTCTTCTTTTTTGGCTTTGTTCTTTTTATTCATCTCCGCGAGCTTCTTTCCGGCAGCGACTCTGCCCGGAGATTTAGCCTTGGTAATCTTGGTATCTTCTACGGGTGGTTGTTCTTCGGTGTCACTCATCTTATATTAAGGGACTTGAAGGACTTGACAAGTAACTTGATGACGACTTGACAATGACTTGGCAATGACTTGACAACGACTTGACTAAGTACTTGAGAATGACTTAAGGACGACTTGACTAAGTACTTGAGGTGACTTGACAACGACTTGACTAAGTACTTGAGGTGACTTGACAACGACTTGACTAAGTACTTGAGGTGACTTGACAACGACTTGACTAGGTACTTGAGGCGACTTGATCAGGTACCTCAGCAAGTGCTGCCTGGAAGACCTTTTCGACTTCTCTGTCCTTCTTGAAGTCCTTCCAAGACACCAGTACCTCCTTCAAGTCGACGTGCTGAGCTACGTGAAGTGCCGCAGAGGCGACTGCCATTAACTTACCGCACTTCAAAGACAACCACCCACAGGTTATCTTAAGTTCTTGGGCGATAACATAGTCCTCGCTTATGTCCTTCCGCAGTTGCTCCACGTCGTCTATGGGCAGCGCAAGTCCAAGCAATTTAGTGGCAAGTCGGATAGCGGAGTCTGCTACGGCGTCCGTGGTCTTACTTGCAAGGGCAGCCTCGTACCTCTTATGGAACTTCTTAACCTCCTCTTCCGACAGCTTATTAACCTGCTCATGGGTAAGTTCCTTGCCTATCATTTCTTTGCACTTCCCAGAAGACACCAGGATGTTAAGTTGTTCACTTAACTGTGTGGGGACTTCATCTATGAGCTGCTCAATGTCCATATACATTAGGAATCATAGATTCCAACCGTGTAGGGAAACCTCAAAGAGAAGATCATCTTGGAATGTTGGTGCGTTTTTAAATGCCGCATGTATTCATGCAACTGGTCCTTGCTTATCTCACCGCCGTAGTCGCTTAAAATGGTTTCCAGGTCAGACTTGCTCGGAGTATAAAATACTACGAGAGAGCCTATGTTTTCCCTAAAGGGCTTAGAGACGCTGGTAAGCTGCTGGGAAAGCAACCAAACGCTAATGTTGTCATGTCTGCCGCTAAAGGCGAGCTTCACTAATTCGGAGGTGCGCCTTTTTACGTCGTCCCCACAGGCAATGTCATCCAATATGAGGAGCGTCTGTGTATCTTTAGGGAATTGCTTGTGCCAGAACTTCAAATGGCTGGATAACTCGTTAGGATCTAAGATATCTACGAAGAAGTCGTCATCTTTCACTCCTATACCCGTCCAGGTGCGGTTGTTCACGTAGGTGGGACAAAGCAGCACTATGTAGTCAAAGCGGTATCTAAAGGGTCCTAATAGCTGCTCCACGATGAACTGGGTCTTTCCGCAGCCGGTGGGTCCTACGATAAGAGCATTGCAAGGCATGTGATTCGGGTTCATTTATATCTAATGAACCCCATTTATATATAGATGGAACCAGTGGAAGCAGTAAGAAGAATTGCCGGCGACGCAAAAGATAAAAGAGACACCATAGAAATGCAAAGGGAAGAGATAGACCGGTTAAAAGAGCGCGTGCAGGAATTGTACGATGAAATGTGCGGTCTGAAGCGCGCAGAACGGTTTGGCGCGCTTTTGACAATGGCGGGCTGGGCTAAGGAGTCCATTAAGGACTTCATGCGATACCCTCCATAGATATATGGACTGTATTACGTGTGAAGCACCTGCTGACTGCATTATTGTCGTTCCAGAAGAACCTATCGATAAAGCCCCCTCCAAGCCTGTGAAAGAAGCAACGTCACCCGGTAAGTATCGTTGCCTTAGTTGTAACAAGGTGTATGCGTGCGATGACTTTGAGGGTCACTATTGTCACACGGACCCCAAGCTGATTCTATGAAAGTTCCAGTGAAGAAGACTGAAAACATACCCTAGGATTACTAAATTTGCATGGGTCTTCAAAATAGGGGTATGAAATGTTGACAAAAAGGTTAAGATAATTGTTAAATATATGAGTTGCAAAGATTGTAAGAAGACATTTAGCAGTAGGCAGAGGTTAGAATACCACGTAAATAATGCTGTATGTAAGAAGGAAACCGTTCCTAGGATCTGTAAGGATTGCCTTAAGGAATTCAGTACACAGCAAAAGATGCAGCAACATGTAAAGAAGCGCATTTGTATTACCTGCGATAATTGTGGTGGGGTATTTCCTACAGGATTGCATGAGCATTTAAAGAGAGGTGTATGTATTAATAGCCGTCAATGTAGTTTCTGTGAGAAAGTATTCAGTAGCATACAACGACTCCAAACGCATAAAAGAAGGCATGAGATATCCTATATGCGCCTTTCAAAGGAATATAGTCTCCAGGACGTAGATTGTAAGATATGTCTCGGACCTTTAAATGATTGCATTCATAAAGAAGAATACCTTAAAGGTTGTATAGATAATTATAAACATCTCTTACGGTTATTTCCTTTCTTTGAACGCTCTGAAGGAGTTCCCTGGACTAACAGAAAGTATTGGACAGATGAATGTTATAGCTGTAAATGCGCCAGAGAAGATGAAGGACATATTTCATACTGTCTTAACAAAAAGTTAACTTAAACGTCAACATTTGAAACCCCTATTTTGAAAGCCCTTGCAAAAATAGTAAGATATCGTATTTTGCATTGGAGTGGTGGTTACCATGACCATGGGTTATGTTTGTGGTAGCTGCATTACCGCAGAGGAAGAAAATGAATAAGATATATGCTACCTTACATAGCTGCATTCACAGGCGGAGCTTTGATTTACATTGCAAATTACATAGGAGAAAAAAAGAGGGCAGACACAGCAGATGACTACTTATCCGCCCATGAAGAGGATTAGTCGCACAATGGATTATTCTCCGTTCGACGTTCGATGTCAAACTTCCATCGGCCGTTTACCTTACCATGACTGCGTAGGTGTGTATATTCTTCACCCTGCAGTATGTATCTCACACAGTCAGGCGCCCAAAGGCTGTATTCCTGACCGTCGCGTTCTAAGGCCAACCTCAAACGGTCGATGTCTTCGAATGCGACGTAGTTTTTTATTCGGTATGAAACGCCTTGCAGCAGATCTCGCCAGTATGTTTGTTTAAGAATCATTATACCTATGAAATATTTTAAGGTGCGTGCTTAAAGTGTCTTGACCTTTGAATGCCTTAATGCACCAAGGACAAGGAATGCGAATGCCAGCAACATATCCATCTATTTCCCTGCAAAGTAGATCATAATCATTGCTTACGATGGTTAAATATCCATTTTCTTCATATCGTTCCAACATTACCTTTTGTTTCTCGGACAATACGCCGGTGCCTTTGGGTGTCTTCAATTCTATGCATAATCCATTGTATTTATTATGGTTGTTAAGGATCAGCAGATCAGGTTGACCTGCCTGGTAGCCTTTCCGCCAGCTTTTAATGCGCTTACTTGCGGTGTCCTGCAGTTCTCCAAGACCTGGAACTATGATTACGTGCGGGTAGAACCTACGCACCCTGTGTACGGTTCTATCGTGTATGTCTGTCTCCGTTTCTATCTTGAATGTCATTGGATTTGAACCATTGAATCGCTTCTCCATATCGTATTTACCTGTCTTCCTTAGCGTAGGTAGAACGTCACCCAACACCCATTTCCTGAACTTTTTTGCTTCGACCTTTTCGGATCCGAATATTAATTCATAAAGACCTTCCTCCGTCAAATACACAGTATTGGGTTGTGCGTTAAGGGTGTCGGTCAGACTGACACCCTTTATAGACTTCAAAGTTACCTTGTTCTCCTCTGAGACGTGTGCTCTAGCTGCGTCCCTAGAGTTAACGTAACCCAACGCCAAAGCCACCTCCTTCGCTTTGAAATAAAGTTTATCGCCTTGCACTATGCATTGCAGTTTGGTGTTGTTGTTTTCAAATACGCGAAGCATTATATACCAACGATATTTTTTATCAAAAGGATGAGTCATCAATATGCAACGCTTTTTAGCTGATTCATTTCTACACTCAGTTGCGCGTCTGAGACTACGAAGATATATGCGTTGATCTTAGTAGCGTCGCTGGCGTCTTTGGTGCGCTTGATCTCCAACGTAATGCCGTCCTGGGTATTTACCAGCCGCAATCCCTGTCCATGTAGGTCTTCGTCGTTCGTCGTGCGCATGTCGATCCACAGCGCGTACTTATCCTTAAAGAATTTCTTTGGGTCAATTTGGTCGCCAAACTTACGTGCGACTTCCCGGTACATATCCGCGGGCTTTATCCCTTGTGAGTAAACCTTATTAGGCACTCCGTTGATGCTAACACCTACGTTGGTAATGTTAGGATTAAAGAACGCCTCGGAGTCGCGCAATCCTGCCGTGTATGTCTTTGCGAACAGCAACATTATCCCTGTAAGGCTGCGCCTGGGAAGGTTAATGCTTTGGTTGATGACCTCTTCGACGTTATTTGTAAAGCTGAACGTCTTGTACATCACGACGTGATCGTAAAGGAAAGCCTTCCCGGAGCTGTATTCCATACCGGCGCTACGTGCTAAGTCTTCGCTGTATACCGTTTCATACTGCAGCTCTAAGTTAGTAACGGAGTATGGGTGGACGGCTGAGGAACTTACGTCCTTTCCCTGTAGGATGTTCGTAGTGTCTGCTAGGGTTACTTCGAACTGCAGCTCGCTTAGCTGCCTTGGGTAGTATGCACCGTGGTTCGTGATAATTTCGAAATCTAATGGAACGACATATTTAGTACCATAAGCCGTCTTTATTTCGTCTTCTCCTGAGGCGCCAGAGGTTGCGCTCCTTACCTTGCGTATGGCGGCACTGGCGATTCCCTGCTCTATCCTTTGCGCGCGGTCAAATGCAGTCAACCATAAGTCTTTGTACGTGGTATACAAATCATACCTGTTTAAGTCCAGCAAGGATTCCCCGGCGAACTTTACGCGTATTTTGGAAACAAGGTTTCTACCTGCATTATTGACGACGTAACGCGCGTCTGCGGTATCTGGCTGTATTGCTAGGTTAAACCTTAGCGCCAGGGTGCCAGGAACTAAGACTAGGTTATCCGTTAGGCGGGGCACGCCTACGTACAGCGTTTCTCCAGGTTTAGCGCTGCTGGGGGTAAAGGTGACCCGGTGAAAGGTGCGTTCTGCTTTCAGTCCGCCAACCTGCTTAGGTAATATGTTGGGATTTAACTTTGAGCTTATCATATATAATGGAAGCAGAAGGAACGGATTTCGACCCCACCACTGAGGAAGGTCAAGTAGACATTAACGACGAAGAATACGACGCATGGACTAAAGGCGCGGAAACCGACCCCCTAATCTACGACATGGCTCTAGAAAACACGTACGGTAGTAGGTGGAAAAGCTTCAAGGCAGCCTTGAATCGCATGTGGCACGAAAAGAACCCCGGTGAGTCCCCTCCTGAGTACATAGAACTTCGAAACATGGGTGAGCAGGGAGCAACCGCGCGGGAAACCGTAGAGTGGGCAACGCAAGAGCTAACGCAGCGCTATTTCCACTTCGAGGCCGACGACGTAAGGCTCACAGAACGCGGAAACAAAGTCCTCATAAGCGTCCAAGACATGAGATATCCCGACAAAAACCGCTGGACCAAACCACAAATCCTCTTCGACGAAAATGGCTCGGTCATGGTTAACGTGGCAAGATTAAGAGGCTTTCAACTAGCTACCAGAAGTGCGTTAGAAAGGTTGGGAGCCCTGAATGAAAGGGTCGCACTAGAAAAACACGCCAAGGAACTACAAGAAACGTTGAAAGAAAAGGAAGCAAAGTACGAAAGACAAATACGGCAGCTAACCGATGCTCAAAAGAAAGAAATCAAGGGCAAGAACGAAGTCATGCTGCAATTCAAGCGAGAAGCTGAAACGGCTTTAGACGAAAGAGACCGAGCCAGACACGCCTTCAATCTTGCTCTAAAAGACCTGGATATGAGCAAGGAAGAAGCTAAAAACTTGCATATCACCATAACCGGCTCTTTGGAGGAACGGCGGCAGTTGGTTGCCGAAATTAACACTAAGGAAGAACAAATCCGGCAAAGAGATCAGGCCATCGAAGACCTGGAGGGGCAAATAGAGCGGCAGCAAGAAGTAATCAAGGACCAAACTCGTACCGAGGAAGAAAGGGAAGCAGCTCAAGAGGAAGTGGATACGCTCGAAATACGCCTTGCGGAATTGCAGGCTCAAAAGGAAACCCTGGAAAAAGAGCTGGGGCTTACCACCAAGGAAAAGGTAAAAAGAGCCCTTTTGAAGTATGGCATTCCGCTGGCATTTGCGGTCGCTATTTCAAGCGTAGTAGGAGTTATCCTATCCGCGCTTAAGGCTACAGGCGCGGGCGTAAAGAAATTAGGCAATGGACTAACGGACTTGGGAAAAAAGATGGCAGCCGGCTTGCCTGGGCTGCTGGGTTCGGTTGTTTCCTTGGCACTTAGGGCCGGCGGCGAACTGTTGAAGTTTGTAGGGAATAACATCTGGATCTTGGTCGTCGCTATTGGGGTGGTCCTCCTGAAGAAGATGAAGGCTTGATCTTATCCTTCTCATCGGACGGTGTCCTGCTTTGAGGATAATGAAAGACGGTATTAGCACCGCCCTGGTAGTTTGGAGCCAACGGCAACACACTCATGGTAGAAATGGGCTTATGACTCCAGGCTGCATTAGCGGGCCTGCGACCTATGCGATTTATCCCAAACTTGCCGTCATCAGAAGTGACTTGCAACTTAGCATATTTACAATTGGCTAGCATATGAAAAGTCACTGGCGTTAGGTCTTCAGAGGACCTAGTGTAGGGCTCCATCGAAAAATGGGTAACTTTCCTGGTGTTCGTTGAAGTTCGATAAGGAAGCAGGGGCTTATTATTCTCATCGATAAGCCTAAACCCCACATTCGCATGCGTATTTGCATTAATGCTAATAGTGCAAATGACCAATGCAGTGCCCCCAACCTCAACCCACAGTCCAACGTCATGCCAGGCGCCGTTGTCATATCCCTCTTCATCTAAGCGGTGGGTATAACGCGTTTCCCTCACGTATGGATTCATATATTTAAAGGCTCATTACCGTCAAAGTGCTGATGGTCATGTGGTTATAGACAGTATTCCTTTGATTTTCTATGCTATTTATGCAAACACTCCCGGTGTCATCTACTCTTATCTGCAGCTTTACCTTCCCGTGGCAATCAGCAACCATGTGGAAAGTCCAAACGGAAAGATTCTCAGAGCTATTCGTTGGCGGCTCTACTGAGAAATGCGTAGGCTCCCTGTTGTTTGTCTTCGCGCGCATGGGCTGTAATACTCCATTGTCGTCACAGAAACGAAATCCTACATTCGCACTGCTAACGGCCCCCAAAGAAATGCTGCATAATATCAACTTCTTTCCCGAGTAGTTCAAATTCACGGACATGCCCGTGACATCAACCCAAGACGCCTGGGTGTATTTTTTCTCGCCTGTGTAAGTCGTATAAACACAATCTACTCCAGCTACGTAGGGGTTGTTCATCGCCATATATAATAACTCAGACCAACGCTCGCAGCTGCTAAGCCGGCTTTTAGTAAGTTATGGTCATATTCCTCAGGTATCGCAGGCAGGACCTTCTTTGATGGTTTCTTAACTACGGGTAGCTTCGTTTCGTGTGACTTTTTTGGCTTCTCTACGAAGTGAGGAATGTTCCTAAGAGTGTCAGAGTTCACGTCGTTCACCCCAAACTTCATATCCTTAGTAGCTCGCTGCAGTTTGTTGTTGTATCCTACTACAGAACCAGTATTTATAGATAAATTACTAGGCATTAACCAACAACCCGGGGCTACTGCATAGTCCAACCTCGCCTTAGAATTTTGTATGGCTAGTTGGTAACGCTGTACGCCCTTGCTAATGTCGCCCTCCAAGATTGAACTTTCGAATAGAATCAAAGCTTCGGCTCGCGTTTCTTCTGCGGCGCCAGTATTTCCCACTATGCTGGATCGGGTGTTTACCTGAGCTCCAAGGATAGAATACACGTAAGCTTCTATGCTGCGGTTTAAACGGGCAAGGCCGGCTTTGGTTAGTCCTTTACCTTCTGGGGGTATGAAATTAAAGTATTGCTTCGTTTGCTCGTCGTTGGTAATCTTAATAATCAGTGGATTGGCCCCTGCATACTTACCGCCCTCATCTTTGAACAGAGGTCCGTCTCTGACTTCCTTAGTAGTCTTAGCGTTTGGTTCAAAGAAGGTGCTACTGTCGTGAGTTTCTTTGTGATACCCAGTGTTCCATCGTAGATTCAACGCATGAACTTCCTTATCACTTAGCTCGTGTCCACCAATCCCCCAATAAGCCCAAATATGCCCCAAGCCATTGTTAGCACCGACAGTGCATCTAAAATCCTTCCCTACAACACCGAACTCCTTACAAAGCCTGTTATAGGCTGGAACGTCGTATTTGTTATCTCTAGGATAAAACGCAGCATCTCCCGGTAATGCAGTAACGCCCATCTCATGTAGTATTCTCCTAACCGTGAAGTGAAAATGAAACATAAATATTGAATTCTTCATCAAGTTTGCGCTTACCCCACAGCCGCTAGTGGCACACCAAACTGCAAAGTTTAGTTGCTGCGGCCAATAACGCATGTTAGGACCACTTAACCATTCATGAGATTCCTTAGCGGTGGTATGAATAATGGGTACGTCTTTGAAGATATCCCGCACCTTTAACGGAAAGGAATGCTTGTTAGAAATCCGCATGTTCAGCGTTAGGTCCAAGCTTGGGTGTTTATCAAATGAAACTGCGGGTATCGGATAAGTACTGGTACCCAGCAATAATTCCTTTGACCAACCTTGCACGGGCTTATGTTCAACATATGTTGGCTTAGGCTTATGTTCAACATAACCAGAATTCTTCAGTTGATCGTCTATCTGATTAACCAGCGTAGGTTTCAAATCCTCATTACTGTACATTCTGGAGCCGTTATAGTAAATACCATCGGGCCTTCTTTCGAACTTACTAGCATCCGCGTGCGGAAACATCTTCCTGAAGGCCCTCCAATTCCAGTAATCCCTGTTGTCGTGATGTGGCTGCTCCTGTATATCATTCCCAAAAGCGTCGTACATTAGTATATATAATGGATGTTATACCATCAGCACCTCCACTCTATCCTGATTTACCTACAAAACCCAATGAATTGAATGCCGAGAACTTCCGCTTGAATAAGGCAAATCTAATCCTCGCTTACTTAGAGGGTCAAACGAAGCACTATGAGGAGGTCAGGAAAAAGTATGCTAGAGCCCGAAGCATATTACATAAAATCGCGATAACTTCCGGCTCCATGTCCGTGGCGTTAACAGGCTCTGGCGTTGCTACTTCGCTTACTGGACCGGGAATAATCGTTGGAGTTCCTTTGGCTAGCGTCGGCGCCGTCTGCGGTATTATTTCGGCTGTTACAACAGGCGTTATGAAACAGTTGTCAAGCAAAATATCAAAACACGACACGACAATAGCTCTGTCAAGGGCTAAAGTAAATACGATCACTGACCTTGTCTCAAAGGCTTTGCGTGACAGAAAGATAGACGACGTAGAATTCTCGCTTATCTTAGCCGAAGAGGAAAAGTACGAGAAATTAAAGACTGACATAAGGAATAAAAAAACAGTCGTAAGAGATCTTTCCGAGGAATCTCGCAAAAAGATCTATCAAGAAGCGAAAGAAGAGCTTCAAAGAAAGCTTGCTCAGTAAACATCTGCTTCGAAAAGAGCGTGATGGGATTCTATTTACATATCGAACGTCAGTCTAGAAATTATGCAGATTAAATATAATAATTTTCACATACATAAGCGTCCAGATGTGTCTGGCGTTCGCTCGTGATCGTGGGACTTTGGAGCTGGGGAGGCCTAAAGTCCCGAGTTCGAGCCTCGCTGTAGACGCATTTGGACCGGTTGCTGTGAGTGAAAAAAAAAAGCCTCCCCACACTCACAGCAACCGTGGGGGGAGGGGTAGAAAGTGCGATTCAACCCCGCGATGGGGGGTTTCGTGAGGAAAAGTTGGAAAAGTCAGGGGGTGTCTCGGGACGCTGTCCGGAGTTCACCCTCTGGTGGGTCGTAAGAAAGATATATGTGTACGTACTAGAGGGCCTCTGGCGCGGGATGAAATAAGCCCCGTAAGCCCAAAATGCAAAAAACCCCACTGGGGATAGCTTGGTGTTCTGCGCGATGCATTCCCCAGTGGGGTTTCTGGCAAAATAAACGCCAGTTTTGCATTTTTATTTTCTCGGAATCCATCCTAACAGGGGGTGGTTGGGGTCTATTTTGTAAAATATTTCGTAAATTACATCAGGATAATAAGGAATATCCTTATTCAGCCGACAAAACATCCACTCGGCTTTTGTCATATCAGAAACCTCGGGAATAGACTTACCGGTAATTTCAGACAAAAGATAGGGAATAGCTTTGTAATATTTCCCTAGCTTTAATTTTTTCAACGTTTTCCGTAGACTTTGTGGGGTTGGCTCTTCTAAATGGTCTATGATTTTCTTCCTTACTTCGTTGTCTAAATATATCGGATGTAAACCTTGGATATGACTCATCCAGTCTCGGAAGTATTTTATTCTTTTGTATGGGGTCTTCTTACGACCTCCATTGGCGTAATATTGCTCTTTGGTAGCATTTGGTACGGCATTACGAATATTCTTACCACATTCGTAACACTGTGCTGACGTGTCGTCTTCTATTTGCATTTTCTTGTCACAACAAATATACTTATTTGGTTTAGTAGGTACAAACTTGGGTTTCAAGCACTTTACACAGAAATCATAAACAAACTCTTTACAATCTTCGCACTCCATATATAGACTAACATATTTGCGCTGTTGCCCCCAACCACACTTGGAGTGGGTTGTTTCCGTAGGTGGATTTTTGACACGGGTCTTACCCCGTGTTGAGATTGCGCTGGAACCCCCATTCCCTATACTACTATGACGTACCTGACCCTATCAGGCGCCCACAGGGAATACTCTATGCCGTCACTGTCTTTGAGGACCAGCCGCAAGCGGTTGATATCCTCGAAGACGACATAATTTTTTATTTCATACGCAATACCTTCTATTAGATCTCGCCAATGTATTTGCCGCAGGCTCATTATACCTATGGAATATCTTTAAGTGCGTTGCCAAGGTCTCCGAGGTCTTGAAGGCCTTACAGCACCACCTGCAAGGAATTCGTAGGCGCTCTGCATACTCTGTGATCTCCCTGCAAATGACGTCGTAGTCGCTGCTAATCATTACCTTATAACCGTTTTCTTCATACCTCTGTAAGAGTAGTCGCTGATCCTCGGATAATACCCCGTTGCCTTTTGGAGTCTTCAGCTCGATGCAGAATCCACGGTAATGGGTGTGCGCATTCAAGATGAGCAGGTTGGGCTGACCGCGTTGATATCCTTTCTGCCAACACTTTATACGTTTGCCGTCCGAATCCTGCAGTTCGCCTAGACCAGGGGCTATGAGCATTTGGGGGTAAAACCTGCGGATGTAGTCCACTACCTTTTTATGCAGGTCAAACTCATTTTCTATTTTGAATACCAACTTGTTTGGACCGTCAAACCGCTTTTCTATCGCATATCGACCGTCCTTACGCAGCGCGGGTAGGACCTCTTCGAATACCCAATCCTGAAATGCTTCTGCCTTTGGCATCTTTGAACTACATATTAATTGATAAAACCCAGGTTCGGATATGAACACTGAATGTGGGTGAATAGTAGAAGGGATGCGATTCGTTACCCTTAACTCACTCAGCCTTTTCTTATGTTTTTCAGAGACGTGGTCACTAATAGCTTTTTTGGTGTTTTCGTATCCTAACGCAGACGCCACCTCCTTTGCTTTAAAGTAAGGCTTGTCGCCTTGCACTATGCATTGCAGTTTGGTTTCGTTGTTTTGAAATACGCGAAGCATATTATACGTAAGGAATATTTTTTTATCCTTTCGCTTGGCTCAAGGAACGCGAGCCTAGTAGGCAACGCTCTTTAGCTGATTCATTTCCACGCTCAGTTGCGCGTCTGAGACTACGAAAACGTAGCAGTTTATTTTGTCGCCGTCGCCCGCACTGGCGTTCTTGGTGCGCTTGATCTCCAATGTTATACCATCCTGGGTGTTTACTAGACGTAAACCCTGACCATGTAGGTCTTCGTCGTTGATGGTGCGCATATCAATCCACAGCGCGTACTTATCGTTAAAGAATTCCTCAGGGCTAATTTGGTCGCCAAACTTGCGCATTGCCTCCCTGTACACGTCTGCAGGCTTTATCCCCTGGGAGTAAACCTTGTTTGGAACGCCGTTAATATTCACGCCGACGTTAGTAATGTTAGGGTTGTGAAAGGCTTCGGAGTCGCGCTTACCGGCCTCGTAGGGTTTGGCGAACACCAGCATTAACCCCGTGAGACTTCTTCGCGGGAGGTTAATGCTTTGATTGATAACCTCATCCGTCTTATCCAAGAAGCTAAATGTCTTATACATCACTACGTGGTCGTAAAGGAATGCCTTTCCGGAGCTGTATTCCATGCCAGCGCTACGGGCCAGCTCTTCGCTGTACACCGTTTCGTACTGTAGCTCTAAGTTGGTAATAGAGTATGGGGTTGTTTTGGTAAGTGCAGTGGTCAGCCCACCAATGACGTTATTAGCATCTGCTAAGGTTACTTCAAACTGTAGCTCGGATAACTGTCTTGGGTAATACACACCGTGATTCGTAATCACTTCAAAGTCCAGTGGTATGACATACTTGCTACCATAGGCTGTCTTTATTCGCTTTGCGTCTGCCACTGCGGTTTCTCCGCTGCCGTCAGTAGGTTGCGTTTTCGTAGGTGTGCGGACCTTACGTAGAATGACACTACCAATTCCTTGTTCTATCCTTTGCGCGCGGTCAAATGCTGTTAACCATAAGTCTTTGTACGTGGTATACAGATCGTACCTATTTAAGTCCAGCAAGGATTCCCCGGCGAACTTTACGCGCATCTTAGAAACAATGTTGCGACCCACGTTGTTAACGATAATCCTTTCATCTGTTGGGCTTGACTGCACCGCTAGGTCGAACCTTAAAGCCAAGGTGCCAGGAACTAAGACTAGGTTATCCGTTAGGCGGGGCACGCCTACGTACAAGGTTTCTCCTGGCTTTGCGCTAGAAGGTGTGAATGTAACCCGGTGAAAGGTGCGTTCTGCTTTCAGTCCGCCAACCTGCTAAGGTAATACGTTGGGATTTAACTTTGAGCTTATCATATATAATGGAAGTAGAAGGAACGGATTTTGATCCCCTTACCGAAGAAGGCCAAGTCGACATTAACGACGACGAATTCGACGCATGGACTAAAGGCGCGGATACCGACCCCCTGGTTTACGACGCAGCCCTAGAAAATAAGTATGGTGGTAGATGGGAACGCTTCAAAGCTGCCTTAAGAGATAAGTGGATATCTAAGAAGCCTAATGAACCCGTTCCTGAGTACTTAGAGCTTCAAAACATAGAGCAGCCGGAGGAGGCAACCGCGCGGGAAACCGTAGAGTGGGCAAAGCAAGAGCTAGCGCAGCGCTATTCCCACCTCGATGCCGACGGCATAAGACTCACAGAGCGCAACGGTAAAGTCCTCATAAGCGTTCAAGACCTGAGGTATCCCGACAAAGACCGCTGGACAAAACCACAGCTCCTTTTCGACGATGCTGGCTCGGTTAAGGTTAACGTGGCAAGATTAAGGGGCTTCCAAGAGGCTACCCGAAGCATGTTAGAAGGCTTGGAAGCATTAAACAAAAGGATTGCGCTAGAAAAACGCGCTATCGAACTGCAAAAAACGTTAAAAGAAAGGGAGGAAGAATACGCAAAGCAAACTCAGCTAATTGTCGATACCGAAAAAACGTTCGGTAACGAAAGAATGGTAGAAATGAGAAACCAGTTGGATAAAGCCCTGCGCGATAGGGATAAAGCACAAAGGGACTTGGAGGAGGCTAAAAACTCAGGCGCCTCGGTGGACGCGCTACGAGAAACGTTGGAAGAAAGGGAGGAGGAATACATGAAGCAAAACCAACGGCTTGCCGACGCGCATAGGAGGGAAGTCGAATTTAAAAATCAAGAAATAAGTGAGCTTGTAGACCAAAGAACCCGAGTTCGGCGTGAAAGAAATCAAGCACAAAGGGCTCTTAACCTCGCCCTGCAAGAGTTAGACTTAATTAGAGACGATACCGAAAACCTACAAACCACCATAGCTGGCTCTTTGGTGGAAAGGCGGCGGTTAATGGCCGAAATCAATACTAAGGAGGAACAAATCCGGCAAAGAGATCAGGCCATCGAAGACCTGGAGGGGCAAATAGAGCGGCAGCAAGAAGTAATCGAGGACCAAACTCGTACCGAGGAAGAAAGGGAAGCAGCTCAAAAGGAAGTAGATACGCTTGAAATACGCCTTGCGGAATTGCGGGCTCAAAAGGAAAACCTGGAAAAAGAGCTGGGGCTTACCACCAAGGAAAAGGTAAAAAGAGCTCTGGTGAAGTATGGTATTCCGCTGGCATTTGCGGTTGCTATTAGCACCGTAGTAGGAGTTATCCTATCCACGCTTAAGGCTACAGGCGCGGGCGTAAGCAAGTTAGGTAAGGGACTAACGGACTTGGGAAAAAAGATGGCAGCCGGTCTTCCTGGGCTGCTGGGTTCGGTTGTTTCCTTGGCACTTAGGGCCGGCGGCGAACTGCTAAAGTTCGTGGGGAATAACATTTGGATCCTCGTAGTAGCTATTGGGGTGGTCCTCCTGAAGAAGATGAAGGGTTAATCTTATCCTTATGTATTATGTCGGGCTTATCGTTGTCGGGTGTCCGAGGCGTCCTCGACTGGGGATAAGTAAAGATAGTATTCGCGCCGCCCTGATAATGCGGAACTAGTGGTATGGCGGTCATAGTAGAAATGGTCTTATGATGCCAGGTCCTGTCGGGGGTGTTAGCGTATCCGTCCGTGCTATTTATGAAAGCATAATAACCAAGATTGCTTTTACTGTCAGGGTAAATCTGTAACTTAGCATACTTACAATTGACTACCATTTGAAACGTAGCCATATAAAACGCCTCGGCACTAAATGGATATGGCTGCGCCGAGAAATGAGTAGGACTTCGATTGTTGGTCAATGCCCTATAAGGAGCTAAGGGCTCATCATTCTCGTCAACCAACCTAAACCCTATGATTCCCGCCCGCCCCGAGGTAACGTTAATGCTACAAACGATCAACGCAAGACCTCCAACTTCAACCCACATCCCAATATCGAGCCAGGCGTGGTCAGTATACCGCTCATCCCTTAAGTAATAAGCGTAATGGGCTTCCTTCCAATGTGGATTCATATATTTCAGCAAATAAATTTGCTTCTAAAGGCTAAGCACCGTAAGAGTGCTTATGGTCTTGTGGTTATAGGTCGTATCCCTTTGATTTTCTATGCTATTTACGCAAACGCTCCCAGTGTCGTCTACGCGTATTTGCAGCTTTACCTTCCCATGGCAGTTAGCAACCATGTGAAAAGTCCAAGTCGTAAGATTCTCAGCGCTATTCGTTGGCGGCTCTACGGAGAAATGCGCAGGCTCCCTGTTGTTTGTCTTCACACGCATAGGCTGCAGTATGCCATTGTCATCCAGGAACCTGAAGCCCACGTTGGCGTGACTACTCGTGCCAATGCAAATACTACAAAGGATTAACTTCTTTCCCGAGTAGTTCAAATTCACGGACATGCCCGTGACATCAACCCAAGCCGCCTGGGTGTATTTTTTCTCGCCTGTGTAAGTCGTATAAACACAATCTACTCCAGCTACGTGGGGGTTGTTCATCGCCATATATAATAGCTCAGACCAATGCTTGCAGCTGCTAAGCCGGCTTTTAGTAAGTTATGGTCATATTCCTCAGGTATCGCAGGCAGGACCTTCTTCTTTACGTTCTTTGGTGTGGGCTTTTCTACGTGCTCCTTCTTAGGCTTCTCCACGAAATGGGGGATGCTCCTAAGAGTGTCAGAGTTCACGTCATTCACCCCAAACTTCATATCCTTAGTAGCTTGTCGAAGTTTGTTGTTGTAACCCACGATGGAATCGGCGTTGATGACCAAATTACTTGGCATTAGCCAACAACCGGGCGACAAGGCGTAATCTAGCCGCACTTTAGATTGCTGCACCGCAAGTTGATATCTTTGAACTGACTTAGAAATCTCATTCTCGATAACAGCGCTTTCGAAGAGGACAAGGAATACTTGTTGCGTTTCCTGTGACGCACCACTGGCATCTACGATGGGGCTGCGAGTGCTAACCTGTGCTCCTAGAATGCAGTAAACAAAGGCTTCAATGCTGCGGTTAATCCTTGCTAGGTTTTTCAGTCCAATGCCCTTTGCGGCAAAGAAAGGCGCCCAAGGATATTTCTCTTTGCTTTCTATGAAGTAAATCAAGTCACCTTTTGACGCTTTACCCCCTAAGTCGGAGAATTCCCATCTGCTAGGATACCCCATACCCGGAGTTTCTATGCTGGCGCCAACATACGAAGCATAGGTGTAAGTCTCTCCTAAACCATGGGCGGCACCCTCTTTGTTGCGAAAATCGGGGTTGGTAAGCTTAAACTCATTCCTTAATCGCTCCCATGCGACTTTGTCATATTTGTTATCCTTCGGCTTAAAGATAGTGTCACTAGGAAGCGGCGCTCCTAACTCAAACAATATCCTACGAATAGTAAAAGCAACATGAAATCGCAGGAAAGGAATATGGAACATGTCCGCGGCTATACCGCATCCTTTAGTAGCAGCCCAGACAGCAAAGTTTAACTGCTGCGGCCAATACCGCATGTTGGGACCTGATAACCATTCTCTGGATTCTTTCCCTGAGGTATGTTTCATGGCAGTTTCTCTAAAGATGTCTCTGACTTTTATTTTGAAAGTCGTAGAACCCACGGGGATTTCTAAGGAGGTAACCATCTTAGCAAAGTCATTTGCGCCGCCTTTGTTATCGTAAAATGGGTAATCCTCCGTTGCCGGTAATAAATTCTCTGGAAAATTAGGCTGCCTTTCTTTATGCTTGGGTTTTGGGTTCTTTGGCTCCAAGTCCGCATTGCTGTACATTCTGGAGCCTTTATAGTAAATCCCATCGGGTCTTCTTTCGAACTTACTAGGGTCTGCATGCGGAATCATCTTCCTAAATGCTCTCCAGTTGGCATAATCCCTGTTGTCGTGATGTGGCTGCTCCTCAATATCATTCCCAAAAGCGTCGTACATTAGTATATATAATGGATGTTATACCATCAGCACCTCCACTTTATCCTGATTTACCTAGGGAGGGACCTAACGAATTAAACGCTGAAAACTTTCGTCTGAATAAAGCAAATTTAATCCTGGCTTACTTGGAAGGGCAAACAAAACACTACGAAAAAGTTAGGAAGAAATACGTCAGAGCCCGGAGTACGCTACATAAGATTGCGATAACTTCAGGGTCCATATCTGTTGTGTTAACGGGCTCCGGCGTTGCTACTTCGCTTACTGGGCCGGGAATAATCGTTGGAGTTCCTTTGGCCGGCGTTGGGGCAGCCTGTGGTATTATTTCTGCTGTTGCTACGGGTATTATGAAACAGTTGTCAAGCAAGATATCCAAGCATGACACGACAATAGCTCTGTCAACGGCTAAAGTAAATACAATTACCGATCTTGTCTCAAAGGCTTTGCGTGACAGAAAGATAGACGACGTAGAATTCTCGCTTATTCTGACCGAAGAAGACAAATACGAGAAATTAAAGACGGACATAAGGAATAAAAAAACAGTCGTAAAAGATCTTTCCGAGGAATCTCGCAAAAAGATCTACCAGGAGGCAAAAGAAGAGCTTCAAAGAAAGCTTGCTCAGTAAATATCGTGACAGGGTTCTATTTACATATCGAACGCCGGCTGTCAGGTTCATATGCAAATTAATTTCACAAATGTGAAACGTTTTCACAAATGTGAAAGAAAATTGTGAAAGAAAATTGTGAAGGTTTTGATTGGCCGAAAACATGTGACGTAATCGTCTTATGCCATAAGATTTATGCTAATTACTCATCTTATGCCATAAGATCCACTATCTTCTTGGAATCCATCCTAACAGTGGGTGGTTGGGGTTTATTTTGTAAAATATTTCGTAAATTACGTCAGGGTAATAAGGAATATCCTTATCCAGCCGACAAAACATCCACTCGGCTCTGCTCATATCAGAAACCTCAGGAATAGACTTACCGGTAATTTCAGACAAAATGTAAGAGATGTCTTTGTAATATTTTCCTAGTTTTAATTTTTTCAGCGTTTTCCGTAGACTTTGTGGGGTTGGCTCTTCTAAGTGGTCTATGATTTTCTTCTTTACTTCGTTGTTTAAATATACCGGTCGTAAACCTTGGATATGACTCATCCAGTCCCTAAAGTATTTTATTCTCTTATAAGGTGTTTTCTTACGACCTCCATTGGCGTAATACTGCTCTCTGGTAGCATTTGGTACGGCATTACGAATATTCTTACCACACTCGTAACACTGTGCTGACGTGTCGTCTTCTATTTGCATTTTCTTACCACAACAAATATACTTATTTGGCTTAGTAGGTACAAACTTGGGTTTCAAGCACTTTACACAGAAATCATAAGCAAACTCTTTACAATCTTCGCACTCCATGTATAGACTAACATATTTAACTACATAGACACGGGATGCGGGTAATCGCGGTACGAATCGAGGAACTCACTTTAGACGGGTAATCCTCCGGTGGTCGTTGCGCTGGAACCCCCATCCCCTATACTACTATCTGTGAGTTAGCCATGCCCTGACATAGATCAGCCCAAAGGTTGTTTCAGGGTTCGATCTGTGAGTTAGCCATGCCCTGACTTAGATCAGCCCAGAGGTTGTTTTAGGGTTGTATCTGTGAGTTATCCATGCCCTGACTTAGATCAGCCCAGAGGTTGTTTCAAGCTTCGATCTGTGAGTTAGCCATGCCCTGACTTAGATCAGTCCAAAGGCTGTACCAGTCCAGACCTAGCCGATCCCCATTTTAAATTGCCTTATTTTTGTTGTTTTTAAATCAGATACAACGAAGAAGATAAACAGCTCGAAAAGCAAAAAGACGACATCGGTAAGTACTAGACAACTGAATTTCTTTTTGTTTTATTTATTCTAAGCTCACATTTAATTGAAGAATAGAAATCCAGCGGGATAATTTAAAAAAATTAAAATGACAGGTTGTCAAGCGAATAAGAAAATCCTTGATATTAATTTGAATTTTAAAAGTTCTTAAAATTAATTAAATTAATTACGATTAATCAATTAAATTAATATTTTAATTCTAAAAGTTTGATAAAAGGAACTCTTAGGAATACTCAGAGGATATTACATGGGCGCGCGGAGATACGAAATTTATCTTCGAGTGTTGAAAAGATCTCTCACAAGTGAGCGCAGCGAACGAGTGTGCGATTTTCAACACGAGAAGATAGATTTTGTATCTCCAAGCGGCCATGTAATATTCTGTTTATTATATAATTATCAATGAAGTATGTTTTGGCTTTTTCAGGCAATTCTTTCCGTGTATTTTAATTGAATAGTCATCGCAATGGTGTTGTTTTCACGCGTGAAAATAACATGTTATTTTCACGTGTGAAGATATCAATTTTTCGAAATAGAGAAAAATAGATATTTCATTGGTAATTATATAATAAAATTTAAAACTAGTCGTAGAAGACGACGTTTCGCTTTCATCTCGACAACATCTCAGGTGTTTTACAGTTTTCATTAGACCTGATGATGTTGTCGAGATGACGGCGAAACGTTGTCTTTTACAACTAGTTTTCTTATTAAATCCTAGAAGTACTTGAAATGTCTCATGCAATGAGAACGCAGCATTTGATGATAGACCAACTAGTTGGATTTGACTAATGTGTTAGCTATAAATCTTAAATAATCTTTAATAATTAGATACATATCCTATATTAAATATTAGATATCAATATTTGTTTATCACAAGGAATCAACCGTCCAGACATTATTAAACACGCTACAGCGGCAGACAAAGAAGCTAAAAAAGTATCTGAAGCTGTGAAAAACGCCCCGGCGACCATCAAGAAACAATCAATGTTTGGGTGCTGTATCTTGTTGTGAGAATCAAGGTCTATTTGTCATTAATAATCAATAATTGATATTCAATAACGATTTATCATTTAGATGTCGTATGACTGTGAAAACTGAATTATAATTCATGATAATTTGTCTTACCAACCATAGATTTAATGCATATGTTCCGAGCTTTCGGCCTACTCGGCTATCCTCAGGGAAATAAAAAACATTACATATTGACAAAGAAAAACGCGATCAAACCATGGCATATGTGCGCGCGCATTAAATTAAACAAATTCGCGCGCGCTTAGGAAAAAATAAATAAAACAAATTGATTAATTAATTAAAAATAAATAAATGAATAAAATAATAATAATAATAATAATAATAAATAAATAATAACAATAAATAAATAGATAACTAACTAACTAACTAACTAAATAATAAATAAATAAATATTGATTTACTGTAACCTTGTCGGTACTGATTCACCTAGCGTCCTTTCTCAATGGATATTATCAAAGGCGCTTTTACATTGAGTTGTGAATTCCAGATTGCTTTTTATGCAATTTACAATCATGAGAGATGGTTAGTATGAGGTGTAGGTACTGAGGGTGGTCACTGGCAGGGTCTAAAAGTCTAACCATTTGTAGATGTAATTACAAAAGCAGCACTTTCTTTCTCCTTACCTTTCCTCCTTCATGAACCCTGCATGAGTGTTGGTCCTGCCGGGATCCCAACCACGACCTCCCGACCTCCCCATCAAAAACTCGATTTAGGGCACATCTACTTGCCGTAAATTTTAAAGGCCCTGAAAAAATATCCCGTCTTTTGACTCGACATAAATTCACCCTGCATATGTTGAATCTATGTTGGGATCATTCCGTTCATTGATTAAAAATGTGGATGTAGAGAAAGACAAAATCTTTGAGCATACGACCGGCGAGGAGCACTAAGGAGGAGGACGAGGAGCAGAACAAGGACGAGGAGCACTAACGAGAAGGACGAGAACAAGGAGCAGCAGGAGGAGTACGAGAATAAAGAGGAAGAGGAGGAGCACTAGCGTAGGGAGGGGAGCACCCCCTCCAAAAAAACTTTGCTTTCGGCACCAAAATGTTATTAATTCATGCGGGATTCCTGTGGATTTGGCGGGAAAATGGTACATCGTCCGCCTATAATCGAGACCTCGATACGCCCCTGAGAAGTAGGGGAGGAGGAGGAGGAATAGAATAGGAGGAGATTAAGAGGGAGGAGAAGCGATAAGACAATAAAGAAGGGTCAAAATCGTACGAAACATTTTATTATCTTTTAAAGCTTCTAAAATTATTACGTTTCACTTGCCATTTATTTATAGAGCTCATTTAAAAGTGCTCCTAAAGCCTGACACAATACTTTCAGTATTGATTCTACATTAAGTATAAATAGTTGAATGGTGAAATATTTCTAAATTTGAGTGATGCGTTTCTAAGTTATGAAGGTTTATATTTTTGACTGTGACGTCATACTGGGAAAATGTATTTATTTTGACTTGTAATACTTAAAATAGGGCCATGCGTAAACAATGAGAATAATGATGATGATTTTCAAATATTTTTTGCTTCAATAATTTTGAATTTGTATTTTTAATTCGACCCAATACTGCATGTTTCTATCCGATTTATTTTCTCTACACATTGGTGTAGTTTTATATTAGACGTGTCCAACAAATAATGAATGTCAGCTGTATACAGTCAATTCAAAAAATGTTGTCGTCGACCAGCTCAAGCCTACGCGACTGGACCGAAAGGAACTCTGGGTAGCAATCATTGAAGCCGAGTTGACTCCATAATTTTATCTGACTAGTTATGCCTGGTTTACAGCACGAACCTTCGTAGGCGAGCGGGCAGTGTCGAAGGAGACTTTTTTTAATGCCTTCATTCGAAATTGTGAACTGAATCATAACTACTTTGTTTTCCTTTCCCTAAACCCAAAGACATGCATTTGATGGATTGTTTCTGGCCATTATTATCTTATTACGAGCGGGAACAATTAATTCAGAACGAATATTCAACCGCTTTAGTGATTTTTACCCAAATTCCTTTCGGTCCAGTCGCGTAGGCTTGAGCCGGTCGACGACAACGTTTTTTGAATTGACTGTATATTATATCTTCACTACCTCATTCACCACCAGCACTATCATCATCACCATCATCATCGTCATCGTCATCTTCATCTTCGTCATCGTCATCGCCATCATCATCAACGTCATCCCCACCACCACTACCACCACCACGATCAACATCATCACCAACACCATTTCCACCTTCACCACCATCACCACCATCACCTTCATCACCTTCGTCACCATCACCACCACCACCGCCACCACCACCACCGCCACCACCACCACCACCGCCACCATCACCATCACCACCTTCACCACCATCACCACCATCACCACCATCACCTTCATCACCTTCACCACCATCACCACCATCACCTTCATCACCTTCATCACCACCACCACCACCGCCACCACCACCACCACCGCCACCATCACCATCACCACCTTCACCACCATCACCACCATCACCTTCATCACCTTCATCACCATCACCACCATCACCACCATCACCACCATCACCATCACCACCTTCACCACCTTCACTGATCACCTTCACCACCATCACCATCATCACCTTCATCACCTTCATCACCATCACCACCTTCACCACCATCACCACCATCACCACCATCACCATCATCACCTTCACTGATCACCTTCACCACCATCACCACCGCCTCCACCACCAGGCGAACTGCAACCTGTTTTAATCCAATTTTTTATGGAGTAAACTTGAATTCGTCGCCACATTATCACTTTCAGGCCTTTTTCCTCGCATTCTTTACCAAATAACATGTCCTCAAACCTTACAAGCTGAGGGCGATAACTGACGCCTTTTTCATTGATGAGCTTTAGATTTAGGAATACTGCAGCTCTAGGAGGCTTACGCACAAAGGCTTCTTCCTCTTTAAACTTTAAATTGGGGAAACCTAAGGGACTTATTGCAACCAAATTGTTACCCTCATTTGCTTTAACAATGCTTTCAAATTTCGTAAAAACTTCATTGAATCTTCGGCGACGTAAATAGTATCTCTTTTTTAGTTTACGACGACGTTTTGGGTGAACTTCATAAAACTGTTTTACATCATCATCAATCATCCAAATATACTTGAGGCCCAGTGAAGTTGCGATCTTTTGAATCCAGTACCTTGCGTACCCGACACCTATTTTGTTGTCTGGGAGACTAATGATGGGCAAATAATTACCACAATGCTTCTGATATTCCTCAAACTGACTTGGCCGTACTACAATTATTCTAATGGTGATCTCTTCATCTATGCCCGCTTCACTCCAGTCAAAAAGACCACAGTTTGCGCGCATATATGAAGGAATAAAAATCCATCTTCTAGTAAGATTAGGGCGCTCGGCTGACGTAAAGCCAGACTTTTCTAAGAACGTTTTCTTATGTTTAGGGACACTCACTTTTAGCATGTCTCCGTTGACATCGAGATTCTGCTCCTCAAAATCTTTATTTGTGGTACCAGTTGAAGGGTCAGGTAAAGACTTAGCTGTATAATGTCCTTCTTCTAGAGATTTGTTCTGTCTCTGGCCATCATCAGACTGGGTCTCTTTCGGTTTTATCTCTTGTATAAATGTGGGAAGGTCTCTGTAAACTCTTCGAAGATCAATTTTCTCCCCCTGTTTCCATTTTTTGCTGACTGGGTATCTATTTGAATAGCTGATCAGGTTATCAAAGTCTTCATTTAAGTAATCATTAGCTTGATGATCTTGCCAAGGATGATCTTTCAGCCACTCGTGGGGAGTCTGGGGGAGTCTCTTGGGGAGTCTCTTGGGGAGTCTCTGGGGGAGTCTCTGGGGGAGTCTCTGGGGGAGTCTCTGGGGGAGTCTCTGGGGGAGTCTCTGGGGGAGTCTCTGGGGGAGTCTCTGGGGGAGTCTCATCAAGAAGATGATGTTCATCAAGTTCATCTCCGTCATTTGAAGAGTTAGTCATTGGTGTACCCTCACTTGAAGAAGGGGATCTACGACTTTCTAAGTTACTGGATGATTCTGCACTTTGATTTGACTGATGAAAGTATAAAAAGAAACACTCGTATTAGAGTGAGAGAAGCCTACACAGGAAATCGGTTGTTTTATTGTTTTAGAGGGGAAGTCTATTAAAAACTTAATGTGCCAGTTTATTCAACTTTTAAAATCAATTAAAATCAATTATTGATTTTCTTTACGATACTCACATCGTCGTTTGAAGAGTTACTTTCTGATTCACTGGATGATCGTGCACTTTGATTTGACTGATGAAATAAAAAAAAAAACATTCGTATTAAAAGCGGAGACGCGTACACACATCAGGAAATCGGTTGTCTCATTGTTTTAGGAGGGAAAGTCTATTTAAAACTTAATGTGCCAGTTTATTCAACTTTTAAAACCAAACAGACATTTTCTTTATTACTGTGATTTTCGATATTTTGCGACTCAGACATTCCAACGGCTTGTTGTGAATTTGGTTTTTCACTGCTGTCAGTCAAAAATATAAAAGATACTAACTGATTATTTTTGATGGACGGCAGCGAAAAAACAAAGTACAGCATGCAGCTTGTAACTACCTGGTTCGCAGAATATCGAAAACCGCTGTAAAGATGTTGGAAAAAAGTGTCACAAGACAAGATCATTGGATTTGCTTGCCTGCCCTACATCGCAAACACTACTGACCTCATTGGAAAATTACTTAGAAGATTTACCATTCCTTCAACAATTCGTCACAAAGTGCATCAAGCACTTCCGCCTCAGTGAACTTAATATAAGTGTCTATTTGACGGGAAGTGGGATTGTGGCAAATACTGTGTTAGACAAACTGGGCAAAAGCCCAGTTGAATTCAGAATAAAAGCCGAAACACAAGAGACAAACGAGGAATAAGCCATTTGGCCACTATCAGCGTAGCCGAAAAGTCAATGCTATACAACGCACATAGGATAGTACGCGCGCGCTGATTGGGCGGAAACTGTGCCTTATTAGTGAACAGAGCACAGTGCTGACGCCATCCGCGCGCGCGAAGAATTTATAGCTCTATAATAAGAAGAATAAAACAACTTTTTCGAAATCGCGTAATATTAAAAAAAAGTTTTGATTTATGCCAACCCATATAGACATAAATAATTAATTGTCCCTGGTTCTTTAAATCAATTCAAAATAAGGTAATCACACTAAACTTACCACCCTGCTTACACCATCGTCGGACAATGTCTTCTTCCTCGAAATTCGGCAATTTGCTAATTATTGTAGAACGCAGTCGCCCAATATCAGTTTATTACAGACAATAAAGAAACAAACCTGAAATATCAACATTTGGCATTAACTAAAGGTTTAATTACAAGGTAATATATTTCTGTGGTACAATACATTTCCCTGCAGTCTGGGCGACTTATGGATCCCTTACAAGCAGCAGGTAGGGGGACTCGCGGCAGACTGACCCCATCTAACGGGTGAAAGCCGTCCTCACGTACGGGCGGCCGGTGCGGGGCTTATCCGCGCCAAATCTACGGGCTTTTATGCACCTATCAGCGGCTTCCCCGTGGGGTCGACCCCCGTGCTGACCAGGGAGATTGTAAAAATTCATAAACAATGTTGATCATTTTTCCCAGGGGTAGGGAAGTTGTTCTTTTCAATGTCCCCTGGTCGAGGCATTCAAATCGACAATCTCCCTCATTTTGGTTGAAATTATTGTTATTGTATTTTGAAAACTGAACTCAACACGTAACCACTCGTGCGGTTTGCTCGATATTTCAAGTAGTTTTTCATTGAAAAGATTGGAAGAGAAAAAAACTGTCATGAATTGAAGAATTCACATTTAAAAGTAAAAAAAATCAAGTTGCCTTCGAATTCGTATCTATGAAACAACAAAGAATGTCAAAAAACATACTTCACAGTTGAATTCTCTCACCTCGTCAGCCATCTTGACGAGCAGAGATGCATCTGGGTATTGGCAAATAACACAGGTAACCCAGCCCGACCAAAAACGTCCATGGTCTCAAAATTTTAAAAATGGGAGCTATTTCTTTAACTAGAGAGGAAAATCAATCCCCCTGGTAACCTCCGCAATGAAAATAATTTCATTACAATCCCCACCTCAGTTTTTAGCCACGAAACCAACGTCGCAAATTTTCCCAACCCCAGGGGGAATAACTGGATTCAATCCTCCTATATTCTCCCACCCATCTCCCTGGTCAACCCGGGGGTCGACCCCACGGGGAAGCCGCTGATAGGTGCATTAGGCATAATTCCAATTTTCCCTCAAAGCCCGTGCCTAACCCGCGTCACCCATTTACGTAGGTTAAAATATCTATTCTTTGCTTGCAATTACGTGACAATTTGCCTGAAATTTTGCTTCCGGTTTCCAAGTGACGGTCAAGTAAACAAAGATGGCGGCTCGCTTGGGTCAAGTTAACGATCAATCTGCCCCAAAAAGCGCTCTTTCAGAGTACGCTAGTTATCTTGACTGCATACCCAAGTCAAGATATTTAAACGAAATATCTATCTGTGATGGAATTGATCCATATTCTATGAAACCAAAGGACTTTTCGAAGGATTTCGCCGCCTTTCCTGGCTTTCAGTTCCCGGACATTTCCAACTATCTTGTAGTGTAAACATCGTTTTTTATTTTCATTTAATGTCTTTGCCGGCAAATCGGAGAGCTTTTGACGTGTTATGTTTAACTCCTCTTCTATTGCACACAAAAGATCGCTGGTCAGATCCGTCTGGCATTCTGCATCCTGACGATTCGGGTTTTCTGTCGTTTCTGTCTGTAATAAAAAAGGGAATCGTGGCATCAATAACAAAGCTTTGAAGTAAATAATAAATAAGTT
Organism: Actinia tenebrosa; assembly: GCF_029948245.1. Taxonomy (NCBI): domain Eukaryota; kingdom Metazoa; phylum Cnidaria; class Anthozoa; order Actiniaria; family Actiniidae; genus Actinia; species Actinia tenebrosa. The sequence continues at coordinate 5,575,171 of NW_028292577.1, read as the reverse complement.
ACATATTTTTACCTTGGGCTGATAGGTGCGGATCATCTATGGTTTGTTCATAAGAGATTTCTTCATCAATCAGCCGAGCTTGCTTCTGCATTTATAGTCAAGCAAGGCACTAGCAGCTTCGGAATGGAGACGTTTCAGATATCTGTTTGCTGTTCTCTCACCGCGCTTTATAGAACTCTCTGTGGCTTGTTTTATCTTCTGATGGCCAAGCTTCAACGTAGGGGCCCAATCTATGTCATCTTCGTCATTTATATTGCTTGGACAACCTAGATAAGATATACATGTATAGAATTTGTTTAGTAAACAGACTTCGATACGACGCGACGAACCTACAAACACTCTACAAGCATCATCGTATTTTCATTGTTTACAACAAACCAACACGTGCAAAGCAAAGAAATAACATCTGAATTTCAAACTCAAACAAATATAGAATTGTTAAATACCTTTTACGAAGTGATCGCTACATACACGAGCGTGTGAAGATTCAACTCCTTTCGAAGATACAGTACTGTTAAGTCAGGATAGCAGCCATCGGTGGCGACGTCTTTTTGATAAATTTCTTGTCCGATCTCCCTTGTGAACCACTTCTTTAGGTATTCTAACAAACCCTTTTCTTTTTTCTTATTAGATAGGTTTGAACAACCATAAACTGAACAGGAATCGGGCATATTTTACGAAAATTTTCTTTTGACAACTTGTAAACACATACATTGCTTTGTACGCCAGCTGAATGCTTGACCGTCAGCTGGAAATATGCATACATAATGACCGGAAGTGACGTGCATTGCAAGCAAAGAATAACGAATGTACACAGTTTAGCATGAAATGTCTTAGGCCGCGCTTCAAACTTACCGAACCGTTGAAATATATTTGTTGTGGCAAGAAGATGCAAATAGAAGATGACACGTCGTCGCAATGTTATGAGTGTGGTAAGGACATTGCTAATGCCGTGCCCAGTGCTACTAAAGAGCAGTATTACGCCAATGGAGGCCGTAAAAAAACACCTTATAAGAGAATAAAATACTTTAGGGACTGGATGAGTCACATCCGAGGTTATCAGCCCGTATATCTTGACGAGCAAGTAAAGAAAAAGATTATAGACCACTTAGAAGAGCCGACTCCACAAGGTTTAAGAAGAACGCTAAAAAAATTAAAGCTGGGAAAATATTAGAAAGGTATTCCCTACCTTTTGTCTGAAATTACCGGTGACTCTATTCCCGAGGTTTCTGAAGATACTATGAGAAGGGCCGAGTGGATGTTTTGTCGGCTGGATAAGGATATTCCTTATTACCCTGACGTAATCTACGAAATATTCCACGAAATAGACCCCAACCACCCACTGTTGGGATGGATTCCGAGACGACTGACGCAGTAAAAATTGACGTCACAGCAACGGCAACATTCCATTTCCTCATAGCAACCAGCGTTTTTACGAACTAAGTTGGAAAATTTATAGGTGGAAATGGAATGTAAACAACCTTGGCGAGAAGCTAATTTGCATATGACCCAGACTGGCGTTCAATATGCAAATGAAATCCTGTTTCGCTTTTTTCAAAGCAAATATTTACTGAGCGAGCTTTCTTTGAAGCTCCTCTTTTGCTTCTTGGAATATTTTTTCCCTTGTCTCTTCGGATAGATCCTTGACGATCGTTTTTTGGTTTCTGATGTCGGACTTTAGCTTTTCATATTTCTCTTCTTCGGCCAGAATAATCGAGAATTCGACGTCGTCTATCTTTCTGTCACGCAAAGCCTTCGAAACAAGGTCGGTAATCGTATTTACTTTAGCTCGTGACAGAGCTATCGTCGTGTCGTGTTTTGATATTTTCGTGGATAATTTCTTTGTCATCCCCGCCGAAAATGCTGAAATAATGCCACAAACTCCTCCAACGGCCCCCAAAAGTATTCCGATGATGGCTCCGGGTCCTGTTAGAGAGGTTGCCAGACCTGAAGTTGCCAAAGCAACGGAGAGAGATCCTGTAGTTATGGATACCTTATGGAATAGACTCCTGGCTCTGGGATATTTCTTTCTGACTTTTTCGTAGTGTTTCGTCTGCCCGTCCAAGTAAGACAGTATTAGATTTGCTTTATTAAGCCTGAAGTTTTCGGCGTTTGATTCGTTAGGCAAGGCAGGATACAACTGTGGAGCAGTTGGTTGTATGACATCCATTATATGTACTAAAGTACGATGCGTTTGGGAATGACATCGAGGAGCAGCCACGTCACGACAACAGAGATTATTGGAATTGGAGGGCCTTTAGGAAAATGTTTCCACATGCAGACCCTACTAAGTTTGAGCGTAGGCCTGACGGTATTTATTACCAATGCTCTAGGATGTATAGCAATGAGGATTTGAAACCTACGCTGGTTAAGGAGATAGACTCTCAGCTGGCGAAGCATCCACGACATAAACCTAAGCCCGTGCAGCCTGCTAAGCCTGGCCAAATGAATTATTGCTTGGTACTAGCACCTATCCGATACCTGCGGTTCCATTTGATGAACACCCAAGCTTGGACCTAACGTTGAACATGCGGATTTCTAACAACCATTCCTTTGTTGCTAAAGTGCGAGACATTTTCAAAGACGTTCCCATAATCCATACCACCGCTAAGGAATCCCATGAATGGTTGAGAGGTCCTAACATGCGATACTGGCCGCAGCAACTAAACTTTGCGGTTTGGTGTGCCACTAGCGGCTGCGGCGTAAGTGCAAGCTTGATGAAAGATTCGATATTTATGTTTCATTTTCACTTCACGATTAGGAGAATACTGCGTGAGATGAGAGTTACTGCATTGCCAGGAGATGCTGCGTTTTATCCTAGAGATAACAAATACGATGTTCCAGCCTATGACAGGCTTTGCAAGGAGTTCGGCGTTGTGGGAAAAGACTTTAGATGCACTGCCGGTGCTAACGATGGTCTAGGTCATGTTTGGGTTTTATTGGGGTATTGGTGGACACGTGCTTAGCGATAAGGAAGTTCATGCATTGCAGCTACGACGGAACACGGGTTATCATAAAGTAACTTACGACAGTAGCACCTTCTTTGAACCAAATGCTAAGACCACTAAGGTAGTTAGAGACGGACCTCTGTTCAAGGACGAGGGCGGTAAGTATGCAGGGGCTAATCCATTGATTATCAAGATTACCAACGACGAGCAAACAAAGCAATATCTTAATTTCATACCCAAAGTAGGTAAAGGACTAACTAGGGCTGGCCTTGCCAGGTTGAATCGTAGAATAGAAGCTTACGTGTATTGTGTTCTTGGAGCTCAGGTAAACACCCGATCTAGCATAATCGGAAATACTGGCGCCGCAGAAGAGACGCGAGCCGAAGCCTTGATCTTATTCGAAAGTTCGATCTTGGAGGGTGACATTAGCAAGGGCGTACAGCGTTACCAACTGGCTAAACAAAATTCTAAGGCAAGGTTGGACTATGCAGTAGCCCCGGGTTGTTGGTTAATGCCTAGTAATTTATCCATGGATACTGGCTCTGTAGTAGGATACAACAACAAACTTCAACAAGCTACTAAGGATATGAAGTTTGGGGTGAATGACGTGAACTCTGACACTTTTGAGGGGACTCCACACTTTGTATCCCCACCAAAAAAAGAACATATTGACAAGCCCAAGCCTAAGCCGAAGCATGTTCCCACGTTACCAACCATAACGGAATATGACCACGACCTACTAAAGGACGGCCTAGCGGCTGCAAGCATTGGTCTGAGTTATTATATATGGCGATGAACAACCCCTACGTAGCTGGAGTAGATTGTGTTTATACGACTTACACAGGCGAGAAAAAATATGCCCAGGCATCTTGGGTCGATGTCACGGGGATGTCTGTAGATTTGAACTACTCTGGGAAGAAGTTAATCTTATGCAGTCTTTCTTTGGGAGCCGTTAGTAATGCGAACATAGGATTTCGCTTTTGTGATGACAATGGAGTAATACAGCCCATGCGCGCGAAGACGAACAACAGAGAGCCTACGCATTTCTCAGTAGAGCCGCCAACGAATAGCGCTGAGAATCTTTCCGTTTGGACTTTTCACCTAGTTGCTGACTGCCATGGGAAAGTAAAGCTGCAAATACGTGTAGATGACACTGGGAGCGTTTGCATAAATAGCATAGAAAATCAAAGGAATACTATCTATAACCATATGACCATTAGCACTCTTACGGTAGTAAGCTTGTAAGGCTTATGGTATATGAATCCATACGTGAAGGAAACTTATTACACCCATCGCGTAGATGAAGAGGGATATGACAATGTTGCTTGGCATGACGTTGGTATGTGGGTTGAAGTTGGGGGCACTGCATTGGTCATTTGCACTATTAGCATTAATGCAAATACGCATGCAAATGTGGGGTTCAGACTTATTGACGAAAATAATAAGCCTTTGCTTCCTTATCGAACTTCATCGAACACTAGGAAAGTTACCCATTTTTCAATGGAGCCCTACACGAGGTCAGCTGAAGACCTAACGCCAGTGACTTTTCATATGCTAGCCAATTGTAAATATGCTAAGTTGCAAGTCACTTCTGATGATGGTAAGTTTGGGATAAATCGTATAGGTCGTAGGCCTGCTAATGCAGCCTGGAGTCATAAACCCATTTCTACCATGAGCCATGAGTGTGTTGCCGCTAGTTCCGAATTACCAGGGCGGCGCTAATACTGTCTTTCATTATCCTCAAAGCAGGACATCAAAGGAGCTTGATGATAAGACTAAGATCTCACCTTCTTCAGGAGGACCATCCCGATAGCTACGACCAAGATCCAAATGTTGTTGCCCGCGAACTTTAATAGTTCCCCGCCGGCCCCAAGTGCCAAGGAAACGACATAACCCAACAGCCCGGGAATGCCGGCGGCCATCTTCTTTCCCAAGTCCGTCAGTCCTTTGCCTAATTTCTTTACGCCATTGCCCGTAGCCTTAAGCGCGGATAGGATCACGCCTACTACGCTCGAAATGGCGCGCGACTGCGAATGCAAGGGGAACGCCATATTTCATGAGGGCTCTTTTTACCTTTTCCTTGGTGGTAAGACCAAGTTCCCGCTCCAGGTTGTCCTTTTGCGTTTGCAATTCCGCGAATCTTTCCTGAAGGGTTTCCAGTTCCCTTTGGGCAGCCTCCCTTTCCTCTTCGGAGCGGTTCTGGTCGGCAATTATTTCCCGCTGCCGCTCTATTTGCCCCTCCAAGTCTTCGATGGCCTGACGCATTTGCCTAAGTTGTTCGCTTTTAACGTTAACTTCGGCAATGAGCTTACGCTTTTCCACGAGATTATTGTCTATGACATCTCGCAATTGCTCGAGTTCTTGGTTGCCTGCTGCGTTGTCTCTTAGAGCCTGCTGTAAGTCTTTTTTGGATTGGTCTCTTTGTTGTAGTAGATTATGATTTCGCCGTTCCAATTCGGCTTTTTCTCTCCCATGCCCATCTTGAAGTAATTCCAATTGCCTCATGTACTCCCTATCTCTTTCATCCATCGTTGCCTTTAGTTCTTCGACTTCCCCTATGGCCGCGGCGCCTTTCTGCTGCCGTTCCATCATGGACTTAAATGCCCCAAAGGTGGTTTCGAGGCCCTCGTCATTTTCTTTCATTCTTTCGACCAAGTTGGGCTCTCCCAATGCGTCTTCGATTTCTTTCGTGAGATTGTTGTTGAGCCGGCGGGGTTTCTTCTTTGATACAAATTATACCATGTGTTTTTCCCTGAGTACTTGACCTGAATCTGACCCTTATCCCCCGATTGGAACTCAAGACGGGCCAGGTCCATGTTTGGATATCGTTCCCTTAAGTTGTCGAAGATCTCTCTTTGCGCTTCAGTCCTTACGTCTGTGGGTTCCTCTCAGTATTGCATCCAAGTTTCGCAATTCCAAATACTCCAAGATCTCCCTGGGTTCTTTGATTGCCACATCGCCGATAGGCGCTCGGCCCCCATACGCCACGCATCCCCGAACCTATACCTGAGATCATCGAAGAATCCCCTGGTGTCCACATCGCCGTCGGGAAGCAAGGACTCGTATTCTTCGTCGTTAATGTCTACTTGGCCTTCCTCGGTGGTGGGGTCAAAATCCGTTCCTTCTACTTCCATTATATATGATAAGCTAAAAGTTAAACCCCAACGTACTACCTAAGCAGGTCGGCGGCCTAAAGGCAGAACGCACCTTTCATAGGGTTACCTTTACCTCCAGCAGCGCAAAGCCAGGAGAAACCTTGTACGTAGGCGTACCCCGCCTAACGGATAACTTAGTCTTAGTCCCTGGTACGTTAGCGCTAAGGTTTGACCTAACGGTGCAGCCCAGTACCGCGGATGAAAAGTGTTGCGTTAATAACATAGGCCGCAACTTAGTCTCTAAGATGAGGGTTAAATTCGCCAGGGAATCCCTCTTAGATTTGAACAGATACGACCTGTACACCACGTACAAGGACCTATGGTTGACTGCGTTTGACCGCGCGCAAAGGATAGAACAAGGAATTGGTAGCCTCGTCCTACGTAAGGTTCCACGCTCGTTAAGACGCAACCTACGGACTCCAGCGGAGAAACGGCCGTGGCCGAAGCAAAGCGAATAAAGCCGGCCTATGGGACTAAGTATGTCATACCCTTGGATTTCGAAGTGGTTACTAACCATGGCGCGTGCTACCCCAGGCAATTAAGCAAACTGCAGTTCGAAGTAACCCTGGCCGATACGACCAACATCCTTGGAGAGATGTCCACCGCAATTAGCGGGGCCGTGGATCCCTATTCTATCACCAAATTAGAGCTGCAGTACGAAACGGTGCACAGCGAGGAGTTGGCCCGCAGTGCGGGTGCTGAGTATAGCGCCGGAAAGGCATTCCTGTACGACCACGTAGTGATGTACAAGACATTTAGCTTCCTGGATAAGACGGACGAGGTTATCAACCAAAGCATTAACCTCCCCAGGCGTAGCCTAACGGGGCTGATGCTGGTGTTTGCTAAGCCCTACGAGGCCGGCAAGCGCAACAGCGAAGCCTTCCACAACCCCGGCATTACTAACGTGGGGGTCAATATCAACGGAATACCCAACAAGGTCTACTCCCAGGGAATAAAGCCTGCGGACATCTACAGGGAGGCAATGCGCAAGTTTGGCGACCAAATTAGTCCCCAGGAATTCTTCACGGACAAGTACGCGCTGTGGATCGACATGCGCACTACCAACGACGAGGGCATGCATGGCCAGGGTCTGCGGCTGGTCAACACCCAGGATGGCATTACTTTGGAGATCAAGCGCACAAAGAATACCTCCGCGGGCGACGGCGACAAAATAAACTGCTACGTCTTCATGGTTAGTGACGCGCAGCTAAGCGTAGAAATGAATCAGCTAAAGAGCGTTGCTTATTAAAATATTTGACTAATATGCCATGTTACGCAACTTCTGCAAAGACGACACGACACTGCAATGCATAGTGCAAGGCGAAAACCTGTACTTCAAAGCAAAGGAGGTGGCCCTGGCGTTGGAATACGTAGACCATAAGGATGCTATCAAGAAGCATGTCTCGGACAAATACAAGAAAAGACTGAGCAAACTACAAGGGGAGGCAGCCCGCCTCCCCCCTAACGCGCAGCCGCATTCCCTGTACGTATCCGAACCTGGTCTCTACGAGTTAATATTCAGCTCTAAGCTACCCAAGGCCATAGAGTTCCGCGATTGGGTATTCGAAGAAGTCCTGCCCGCGCTGCGTAAGGCAGGGCAATACGGGCGCTTTGACGGCCCCAATAAATTAGTATTCAAGATAGAGAACGAATTTGATCTGCATAAGAAGGTCGTAGATTACATAAGGAGGTTTTACCCTTCTCTGTTGGTGGTTGCCGGCTTCGGAGAACTGCAGGATACCTCAGACAAGAGAATCAAGTGCTGGCAAAAAGGATACCAAAGAGGGCAGCCAGATCTGATGATTTTGAACGCCCACAAGGAATACAATGGCTTCTGTTTGGAGTTGAAGACACCCAAGGGGAATGGAGTATTATCTGAAGCGCAGCAGCAAATGCTGTCGCATTATGAGACCAATGGGTTTAAGGTGATGATTTGTAATGACTACGATCTAATCACGCGAAGTATTATGAAATATTCCCAGGGGATAAGACTGCCCTGCCGGCGATGCTGCAAGAAGTCTTGGACTTCTTGGTCACTTTGGACACACATCATAAAACATTTCATAAGATATATGATGAATAAGGATAAGTTCGATGCGCTGAAGCTGGTACAAACACATTGGAGGGAGCTGACGGTGGGGGAAATCTTCGAGATAAAGAATTACGTGGTCTTTCATAGAATGCGCCTGGTACTGAAAGGCGAAAAAAAGACATACACCCTGTGGGCGCCTGATAGGATGAGGTACACCATAGAAGGGCAGGAGGTTACCCATATTATGAGCCATGGTAAGATAGACGGCAAGTGGGTATTCGACGTAGTTAAGTACGAGCCGGAGTCTCCTCTACATGGTTAAAGGTATGTGCCTTTGGGTTGGCCGCCAAAGGCTTCTCTTAAGAAAGTACTGCCACAATGAAGGCAGTCGTATTTTTTTCGCGCCGCCTCGGGGGACGAGAAGGTGACTTTCTTGCGGGGCTTGGGGGTGGGTTCTTTTGTGGGTTCCTTGGTTGGAAGGCAGTCCGCCGGGAGTTCGCATGTGATGCAGTCCATATATCTAAGGTTGGGAAACCCTCTTAAGGAAGGGCTATTATTTATTACGTTATTATTGTATTCTTATTAGGGCAGACTGGGAACCCTTTTAGGGAAGGCATGATATTTATTACGTTATTATTGCATTCTTATTAAGGCAGATTGGGAATCCTTTTAGGGAAGGCATGATATTTATTACGTTATTATTGTATTCTTATTGAGGCGGGAAACCCTTTTAAGGAAGGCTCAATATTCATCGTTTATTAGAACAACCAAAAAAAGTTTGAAAAAAAGTCTAATTATTTATTATTGCTTATGCAATGAGAATCGAATAATAATAGCCCTTCTTTGAGAGGGTTTCCCAAAATAATGATTCCTTAATAGGACAATAATAAATAATGGCCCTTCCCTAAAAGGGTTTCCCAATCTGCCTTAATAAGAATACAATAATAACGTAATAAATATTAAGCCTTCATCAGAATAGTTTCCCATTCTTTGAATCCCTTGGGGTCAGCCTCGACGTACAAACACTGCCAAATATGCTGTTCCTCCCTTATGCAACCGCACTTCTTGCATGTCCCTTGCCAATACCGCCTGTTCTCCCAAGGAATCCTTTCGGCCTTATCAAAGTTGAAGAACCGCTGGTCTATCTCCTTCTTTCTACCCACTAATTCCCTGATGGTCTCTGTCCTACAGCAGCGCCACTTAATGTCCCCGTGGATAAGGTAGGGTTCGTCGTCAAACGTGTACATGAAAGTACACCTTGCTCTATGCCATAGGTCATTCTCGTCGCAATACTTGCAGGCCTTACAGACCCTATTCTTAACGTGCTACTGCAGCATCTGCTTGCTACTGAACTTCTTTGAGCAATGGCCGCAGACTAATTTTGCCTTTTTGCAGACCTCCTTGGAAGTATGGTAATTCAACATCTGCTTGCTGCTAAACATCTTCGAGCATAACTCGTCGCAGACCAACTTCTTTTTCTTACATACATTATGGGAAACGTGGTACTGTAGCATCTGCTTGCTGCTAAACGCCTTATTGCAATCCGAGCACTCCATATATAATAAGAATTTAATAATGATTTAATAGATTACAGAGGATATCTCATAAAGTCCACGATGGACTCCTTAGCCCACGTTGCCATAGTTATTAAGGCGCCAAACCGCTCTGCCCTTTTCAGCCCAGACATTTCCTCATACAATTCCCCTACGCGCCTATTCAGCCGGTCTATTTCCTCCCTTTGCATCTCTACCGTCCTTTCCAGGTCTGAGTTCCTTTTGACGATGTTAACCATCTCTTTGACTGCTTCCACGGGCTCCATATATACAATGGATCCAAGCCATATTCCTTGTAATGCTTTGATCATAGGACCTACCGGCTGCGGAAAGACCCAGTTTGTGGTGGAGCAGCTATTAGGACCCTTTAAGCAAAAGTTCGACTATATCGTGCTGCCATGTCCCACCTACGTGAACAATAAGACCTGGGAAGGCATAGGCATCCATGACGAGGACTTCTTTGTAGATATTTTAGACCCCAATGAGTTATCCGGCCACCTTAAGTTCTGGCATAAACAGTTCCATAAGGATACGCAAACCCTCCTTATACTGGATGACATTGCCTGTGGGGATGACGTAAAAAGACGCACTTCCGAGTTAGTAAAGCTTGCTTTCAGCGGCAGACATGACAACATTAGCGTTTGGTTGCTCTCGCAGCAGCTTACCAGTGTCTCTAAGCCCTTCAGGGAAAACATAGGCTCTTTGGTTGTCTTCTACACACCCAGGAAAAGCGATCTGGAAACCATCTTAAGCGACTATGGCGGCGAGATAAGCAAGGAACAGTTGCACGGATACATGCGGCATTTGAAGACACACCAACATTCCAAGATGATCTTCTCTTTGAGGTTTCCTTATGATGTCCAAATCTCGCTACGCGAGCTTCGAGCGTAGTATATATATGGAGATTGTGCAGCTCATAGATGTACCAACACAAATAGACAAAAGTGACCTTAAGGAACAACTTAACATCCTTGTGTCTTCTGGGAAGTGTAAGGAAATGATAGGCAAGGAACTTACTCATGAGCAAGTCAATAAGTTGTCAGAAGAGGAAGTTAAGAAGTTCCATAAGAGGTATGAGGCTGCCCTTGCAAGTAAGACTACCGACGTCGTAGCAGACTCAGCAATTAAGTTGGCCAACAAGCTTCTTGGACTTGCACTGCCCATAGACGACGTGGAGCAACTACAGAAGGACATAAGAGATGACTATGTCATATCCCAAGAACTTAAGATAACCTGTGGGTGGTTGTCTTTGAAGTGTGGTAAGTTAATGGCAGTCGCCTCTGCGGCACTTCATGTAGCTCAGCATGTCGACTTGAAGGAACTTACAATGCCTTGGAAGGACTTCAAGAAGTCAAAAATCGAAGACAAGTCATCCCAAGAACTTGAACCAGACATTATTAAGTCATTACAAGAACTTAAACCAGTCACCATAAGTACTTAGGCAAGTCGCCACAAGTACTTAGGCAAGTCGCCACAAGTACTTAGGCAAGTCATTATCAAGTCATTGTCATGTCATTATCAAGTCACTTATCAAGTTATCAAGTCCCTTAATATAAGATGAGTGACACCAAACAGGCCGCGGAGCCCTAACAAGATACCAAGATTACGAAACCTAAAGCCCCGAGCAGCGTGGCTGCCGGGAAGAAACTCGCCGAAATGAATAGGAAGAATAAGGCTAAGAAAATAAGAAATGAAGAATAATCTTCCTCTTCTTTGGACATCAACCCGGGCTACGTCATTGGTGCATTAGGAGTCCTTTTGGCCGCGGGCAGCCTCTATTTGCAGTACAAAAATAATAAGCAGCAGCCACCAGCCCCACGACCAATACCTTCGGAAAAGAGTAGGATAGCAGAAATGGAATAACCTTCTCGCTTTGTAATATAATGTCGTCAACATTGTTGAAAACTGTTGAAGAAGCAGCTATCATTACTTCTATTGTCGCAGGCATTGGTTGGGTAGGTAAGAAGGCACTTAAGGAAGACCTTACCGAAGATCCAAGCAAAAGCCTGATGAGCTATGCCAAATGACCGGCGTAGTAGCGGGGAGCATCGCCCTTAAGGACTATCTGCAGAAGGAAAAGTACCTTCCTAATGTATAAATGGCTAGCGTGGTTGTTGGTGGCGTTGTCGCAGCTTTAGCATTTACAGGGGCTAATTATGGCGGCCAGTACTTAGATTAGTTCGAGGTGATAACAGCGGAGAATTAGCCGCCGAAAGAAAAAGACACGACTTAGCGCTGGAAGTATCAGAGGGACGTGGCAGCATGGAACGAGAAAAGACAGGCCTACAGGGATTGGCTGGACAAGAACTACGCGAACAAGATGCAGGCCGACAAGAACTTCGAAAACACAGACTACGCCTTTAAGCTCTATGCGCAAACACACCCAGAGTTTAGGCTAAAAAAGCCTCAGTTCAGGAATTACTACCAGCCTTCGAAAAAACAAAAAGATAGCGAGCTCGTATTCGTTGGTATCGCAGGGCTGGCCGGAGGAGCCGCCTTGGCGTATCTAATATAATGATCGTCTTTTTGGAAGGCGACAAGAATGACTTTACCACGTATTTGAATCCCCCCATCAAGGCCCATAAGGTTAGGCTCATAAGTTGCTCTTTGTACAATTCTTGGTATAACTTGGTCAATGGCATGGTCACTGAGCACAAAGGCAACAACCAGTACCAAGGCGTAATGCTGCCCAATGGACATTACACCCCAATCACGCTGGCAAAAGAATTAGCAAAGTACGGCTACGTTCTCACCACAGGATTGCCGCATGAAATGACTATCAAGCATAATCTACCGAATAACTTTTCAGTAACCCTAGGAAAAGACGATGCATTGGGGTCTTTACTAGGAATTCGGGGTAAGACGATTACCAACACGGCCATACCTGTGAAATGGAAAGTCGCATCCTCTTATGAAGTCTATTGCGATTTGGTCCATAGTTACAGCAATGGAAAAAAGTCTTCTCTTATGTCCAAGTTTCCGCCCAAAGGTAATCCATTTGACTTAGTCGAATACACACCCGTTGCACTAACGTATGATCTTTCTCGCGAATTGGTAGAAAGCATAAACATCACCATTAAAGTGGACGGAGAGACGGTAAACTTCAACGGGCGCAAGATCAATCTCGTCTTGGAATTCATATAATGCCCCACGTAGATGACAAACTCAAGAGGATTTACTATGGGCCTGAAGGCTATTGGAGAGGAGCGTCAGCTATCAAGAAACTTGCAGCCGCGGCCAGGGTATCAGAAGAAACGGCTAAGAACTGGTTAAGAAAACAAACCCTCAAAACAAACTGATGGGATCTTCTACCGTGGGCAAAGGCTCTTCGGTTGGGTCCGTGTAGCCCTGAGTATGGTCTCCGGTGTATTCGACACGCTCCCGCCAGGCTTTAATTTCTTCGTCTTTGACGCGCCATTGTCCGCTTTCTGCTATGTCGTCTTCGGAGTAGTATTCCTTTTTATAAAATAAATTAAATAGTACGCACGCTTTGATTGGTTGATAGCCATGTTTGCATGAGGGTATGTAAACACAGTTTTGACGTCACAACTTTCTTGTTTTCCCGGTATAAGTTCAAAAATTTACAGTTTCTTTCGAGAAAAAAAACGCCCCCAAAAATGTATTTTGAAGACGAAGTTCCAAATTTTGACTTGTGTCAGGGCCTCAGGCATAACCCTATGGTCTCATACAGGTCTTTCTGATCGTAATATCATGACAATCTCTCGTTGGTCACCGCAAAGAGAATTCCCTCAGGAGCTACAACACACGTCCTTCGTCAGGACAGCTTCGGTTGTTCAGCGACGTGCTTTCTCATGATTTAAATGCACCACCCGATAAGGAATACAAGTATTTCAAGGAAACAGTCAGCAGCTTCAAACTTTTTCCAGCGATAGCTCTTCAGCTCCACAAAATATCTTCACGAGGCGAGACGAAACAATCAACTTCGCTGCCATGTTTTCTGGCTGTCAAATTGAGCAAAACCACGTTTCTTTCAACCGAGAATTCCAGTCACAGTGACACTCAGTTATCTACTTTTGATCACTTTCGTAAAGATAATCAATTCTGAAATCTTTTATTAAGATTTATATTCAATCTTTGGACATTTCTTTGTATTTGTTTTAAAGTTTTAGAATGATAAATGTTGAAAATAGCTAGCGATTCTTTCTCGCTTCACATTTGCCTCCTTGGCGTTTATTACACGAAATTTGATTGGCTAACGATCAAAGTTCGTGATGTATGGAGAATTTGTATTTTGATATGAGAATCAAATTCAAATAAAGATTTATTTTCTTGCAAGTGGTAATGTTTTCCCTTAGTATTTATTTTATAAAAGCAATAGAAAACTTTTTTCTCTGTATTTACATAGCCTGATAGCAAACTCGGGGGGTTGGGAGAATTCTCGACAGTTATGCAAACCCTCGACTACGTCTCGGGTTTGCATAACTGTCTCGAATTCTCCCAACCTCCCCTCGTGTTGCTATCAGGCTATGTAAACACGGAAAAAGTTTTCTATTGCTTAAATCTTTTCTAGCATATGCGGGCAAATGTAAAGGCTATCCGTAGCTACACGCGGAACGTCCTCTTTGTCAAATCTCAGAAGCATAGCTAGGAGGTTGATGTGTGCGAAGGCAAGCATGCTCGCGCGTAGGTGATAATACTGCGGGCGGTGGTCTTGGTAGTAACAAAGCATATTCCAGTTTTGCTCTACTTTGCCTTCTTCGAAGTAATCCCATTTCTCCGCGGATACTATCGTGCCTTGGTCTTGCGCACGCTTTATGAGGAAGCTTAGCTCGCCTTCATCGGTTATCAGGCGGCGTTGCATATGCTTTTCGCCTTCTTTGGCGCCTTGGGTAAACTTTCCTATGACTATTCTTGCCAAAGGGTTGTCCTCCGGCAGCCATTGCGTGTAGGTGCTATGACAAAGTATGGCTTCGTGGGCTGTGTATGTGAGGAGTTTGCGTTCTTCTAAGAACTTCAGCAGGGGTACGGGTATCCACTCCTTTTTGTAGATGCTTGCCATACCAGGCGTAGATTATTGGATGTAGGTCTTTCTCTAACTTCCAAGAGGTAAGTCTTACGAATCCGGTAGCCGGCGCGGCATACTTGCCATCGACAAGTACGATTCAAGTGCGACACGGAAGAACTAGGAGTCTGGGTGCCCGTAGCGGTCATAGTATTCTTTGCAATCTCCAAAGCCTTTGAATGATGCAGGGTAGCAGTGCTTCATGTCCAGGGAAATGTACTCTTCTTTGTCGTACTCCATATTCCAAAGACCGCCGTGGCCGTGTTCTACGCAGGCCTTGGCTATGTCTTTGAATGCGGTTAAGGTAGGCTTCCAGCCGTTTCTTTTCCTTGCGGCCATGAAGTCGAGGCTGCGGCTGCTTAGGACATCTTCGGAAAAGTCTTCGCCCAATGTTTCGCAGGCACTTAGTATTCTTTGCTGCTCCATTTTTGGCCTGTACAGTACTCCATCTTGGGTCATAAACTGGTTACCATCGGGATCCATCAACCAAATCGAGTTCTCATGTATTAGGTCCATGAGAGGGCAGTCGTCGTAGACTTTGACTTCTTTCTTCTTTGGGAATCTTAGCTCTCTCCATGCGTGTCCGTTGTGTTGGTAGATGGTCATCGGGGCGCCTCTGCCTCCGTACTTGTGCGTTCCTGGGTAAATATGGCCGTCCGTGATCTCTTTGACTACTATGCGCCTTTCTAAGGCAGTTTCTAACTTCTTGATGTTGTCTATGGTTGCGCCGGCCCTGTGGGTAGCGTCTTCCCATTTCCTTATGGCTTCTTTTCTCTTCGGGGTAAGTTTACCACCGCGGGAGGAATCCTCAAAGAACTCTCTTACGAGCTTTGCTACGCAGTTACCCGGGTGTCGCATTGGCTTTAACTTCTTAACGTCCAGCTTCTTTATTAGGTAAGCACCGTAGATAACTACGGTGACTGGGTATGCAACTTCGTAAAACATCATGTCTGTTCCCACCAATGCTCCGGGTCTGGTGTTCTTGTTCAGGACGAAAAGCCCCTGCTTACCAGACGCCCGAATGAGGTTGCGTCCCTTTTCTATCTTCCATTGACCATCAGAATACTTTATGAAAGTAAGCTGCAGTCGGTAATCGCCTTCTGGCATTAAATCTATAATCCTTTGGGCTCTGTTCTCATCCATAGTCTGATCTGTATCTCCTTCTGTAAACGTCGTGAAGGCAAAGTCGCTATCCAGGCGATCCAACACCTGAGTTCGCAGCTTGCGTACCGTTTTGTTCTTAATGCTTGGGATGGCGTCCATATATACGTAAGATATTTTAATCTTCGTTTGCGAACCTCTTCAAGATATTTTAACGTTACGTAAATGGATGGCGCGGGTTAGGCACGGGCTTTGAGAGAAAATTTAAATTATGCCTAAAAGCCCGTAGATTTGGCGCGGATAAGCCCCGCATCGGCCGCCCGTACGTGAGGACGGCTTTCACCCGTTAGATGGGGTCAGTCTGCCGCGAGTCCCCCTACCTGCTGCTCTTACAATACTAGTCGTTACATAATGTAAGTCAAGTACTGCGGATATATGCAAGACCACATTTTACCAACAGCCGTCACCAAGATACTTGAAGACATTCATCAATCATGCCAGACTAATAAAGTTGACAGTGTTCATGTAAATGAGCTCGAGGGGCAGCATAGCCGCTCAAAATAACCCCACAAAGTTTCCTGGCAACCCACACGAAAACCTGCTTTCGACCATAGTTAAAGAGGGGGATGGTTAGGAAGGCCGGCAAACTTCAAAGGACCAGCCTATTGTTTCGCTTGGCGCTGGAAAGGAAATTCAAAGACGTACGAGGTTTCAAAGACTCTTGATTGCTCGCTTTTGGATCCAGAGTCTCCAACCTTCTCTTATCGGGCAGAATGGCTGGACATATCATTATGCAAATTTAATTACTACACCTCAGTGTTTCGAGCTCGGCGCGGGAAGTTCAAATCTTTGAAGCAAATTTACAAAGAAAACAGTCAAAACGCGTCAAGTCTGCCGCGAATATTGGTTCTAACTCTGCTGTTTCCATTTTTTTTCAACTGCTACCAGCTGGTTTCGGAAGAGGAAATATTTATTAACTTTGTTCCATTGATTTTTTTTGTTTCTCTTACAAACTCACGACGGGAAAGAAGTTTTAATATTGGGTGCATTTTGGTCGATTATGTATCTACACCCGACATGCTTAAATGTTTCCGTTCATTTTTATAGTCATTCAAACATTAAATGATCTCACTACCAGCGGGAAATGATAAATCGAATATGAAATTCAGTCTTCATCTTATCAGCTGACCATCAATAACTATCTGGCTAGCGGGAATTAAACTTCAAGCAAGATAAATAGTTTCGTCTTCATTAGTATTCAAGGCTGAGCACATTTCAAATTTCTCGCACAAGGTTTAGCTCCGCCTACTTATCTCCCTAGAGAAAACCTATCCGATCGTTACTCTGGAAACACCCACGCTCTCGTTTCGTTCGAATGCTCCACACATCCATCCTACGTGTCTCGACGCTTCAATAAAACCATATGATTGCTGGTTAAAATACCCATCCACCATCAAAACATCATGAAACTCTCATCAAGAGTTTTACGTCTTGTCGAGTGAGTTTTATTCACATCAAAACAATAAGCTCTCGACAGTCAAAGTCTTGTCGAGTGAGTTTTACTCTCACAAACAACGACCCTCCTAAAATCAAAGTCTTGTAGAGTAAGCTTTACTCTCACAAACATAAGTTTTACTCTCACAATTTTACAACGATCCTTTTAAAACCAAAGTCTTGTAGAGTAAGCTTTACTCTCACAAACAATCCTCTTAAAGTCAAAGTCTTGTCGAGTAAGCTTTACTCTCACAAACAATCCTCTTAAAGTCAAAGTCTTGTAGAGTGAGTTTTACTCTCACAAACAATCCTCTTAAAGTCAAAGTCTTGTAGAGTAAGCTTTACTCTCACAAACAATCCTCTTAAAGTCAAAGTCTTGTCGAGTAAGCTTTACTCTCGCGAACAATCCTCTTAAAGTCAAAGTCTTGTCGAGTGAGTTTTACTCTCACAAACAACGGTCCTCTTAAAATCAAAGTCTTGTCGAATGAGTTTGATTCACATCAAAACAATAAACTCTCGACAGTCAAAGTCTTGTCGAGTGAGTTTTACTCTCACAAACAACGACCCTCTTAAAATCAAAGTCTTGTCGAATGAGTTTGATTCACATCAAAACAATAAACTCTTGACAGTCAAAGTCTTGTCGAGTGAGTTTTACTCTCACAAACATAAGTTTTACTCTCACAATTTTACAACGATCCTTTTAAAACCAAAGTCTTGTAGAGTAAGCTTTACTCTCACAAACATAAGTTTTACTCTCACAATTTTACAACGATCCTTTTAAAACCAAAGTCTTGTAGAGTAAGCTTTACTCTCACAAACAACGATCCTCTTAAAACCAAAGTCTTGTCGAATGACTTTTACTCTCACAAACGACGACACTCTTAAAACCAAAGTCTTGTCGAATGACTTTTACTCTCACAAACAACGACCCTCTTACTGAAGCTACACCTGGGCAAAGCGCCATCTTTTTACAACGGAAAGAACAAGACGAAGGCTCGACACATACGAAGAGTTACCTTTCAGTTCAGAGAGGAATAGCTAAAATAGAAATAAAAACGGCTCTTTTAGGAGCCAACAAGCACTAAGAAAGTCATGACCAATGCTTATTTCAATAAAATGAAATGTTTGAAATAAAAAATAATGAAAACCTAGACATTAAGGAATAGATATTGATCAATATCTATGAATAATCATACTTCGGACCAGACTCCTAAAATCATAGTTTCCATAAGTTTTGCAAAAAAATCGTAATTAATCACTGGGTTTTAAGCACAACACACAAATCTGGTTGCTATGAAAGTGATTGACAAGTGTGAATTTCATGGAGCTGATTTTCAACATACTAATTAGGAGGCTCAGTCCCTTTAGGGAAATACTAAGGACCAATCACTGATCACTTTTTTTGTCATTAATATTCATTTTGAGATGATGTCAATAATTGAGTTAAGATGGAGTTTGATAATGATGTCCATTAAACAATAGCCATTCTGCCCGAGTGATTTCTTACTGGTTGGGAAAAAAATCTTAAAACGGGCTAAATTCGAAAAATAACCACACAGAGCGAAAGAAGTGCTATTTCTCAATGATCGGGTAAAATTTCGAGGCTTTATTTCACGTTTCAAGGATTTTATTCATATTTTTGATGAATCCCCATACATTTCCTTATAACATGACACCACAGAAACCAAGCTTGGGCTACCTGTGTCCAAATGTCTTCAAACTCGGCCAGGTAATATACCACAACAAGTTATAAAGGTAAGTCGTTTTTATTCAAATAAGCTGCAGTTTAAAGGATTCGAATTTCGACCGTTAATCGCTCACATTCAAAGCTGTTATAAGCACTGTATTGCAGTGCTTGGGCTGCCTGTGACGCGAAGAGAGTAAAATAACATATCTTTAATTAATGAGGGGTAAAAAGAGATCTTCAGATAATCCAGGTTCGCGTGAAGCCTTTAGTATTACTCTTACATCGGGCCTCTTGTGGTAAAGAGAGACTGGTGCCTGTAATGGCGTGCACTTGATCGATAAAACAGTTGATATATATATATATATATTTTTTTTTTTATAAATTAACTAGAGGCAACCTTCGTTCGCTTTTTAATATATAAGCATTTAAATAAGCTCAAGTCTTAAGATTTTGGTGTTTTTAATAGATTTTAGTGATTTCCAAGGAACTCGTACGCCTTTTTTATATGCGTTGGTCCATGGACCGGGGGTCCGCGTTTATCCTCACCCGACGAGCTATCTCTAAGCTTCGGAAAAATTTGTTGACTATTATCTTGAAAGTGGAAAACCAGCGAAAATTGGTCGTAAACATAATATATGGCTAAAAACGGTTTCAAACACTATCGATAACTTCGTGAAGACCGGGAAAGTAGAACCAAGTCATGGTTACGAACCCAAGCATGTATGGCAAGGAAATCCAGAAGCTCCTGTTTGAAAATCAAGTTTGTTTGCTGCAAGATAAGCCAACCAAGTTCCGAAGTTGGGCGGAAAGTTTAGAACTCGTAACGAACTTTGTAACGACTGTTATATTATAGGCCTACATTCGTGGCCAAAAATCGAACTTTGCATTTTACATTCTACTTCTGGTTTTGTGGTAATAATATGTATTTGACCTGCAACTTTGAACATATTTTAGTTTAGTTTTCACGTGCTACTTTTGCTATTCGGATACCTTTGACATCGAATTTTGAATATTACCGTACTGACAAGTTTTTGAAAGAAACAATGTAACCCCTCTCGTGGTCAATGTTGTCGCTTCTTGGATCATAGTTACTGTTGTCTTGTTTTTGGTGGAATAAAGTTTTTTTACTATGTAAAGAATGTGTTGATTTTTGTGGAGCCGAAGAGAGGAAAACCGGAGAACCCAGAGAAAAAACCCTCGAAGCACAGAGAGAACCAAAAATCAACTCTACTGACATGACAATTGCTGCCAGCCGATGTTCGTTTGGTCGAGCGGGTCCTAGGCACATTATTATGCCTGGCTAACTTGAAACTTGATCTTCACTGATTTTTTGACTTGCAATTATGTCACATTTCCATAGCAACGTTTGCTGTCCGCTATCTTGGAGACCAGGAAAGGACAGAAAAACGTAATTCACGTCTGACCGCAAGCCAGAATATCGTGGGCATTTTTAAATCAATCGTGACTAAAACGAAAATGAGTAAATAACCGTGCTTCGACAACTTCTTTAATTTCTGAGTTATGATTTTTTTGTGTGTGAGAAATGGGGGATCATGGTGCTTCTAAGATGGTGCCTCTTGGGGGATCAATCGTTATGCAACAAAAATTCTCCAAACCCTTCCTTGATAAATTTAGATCTAAGGTGCCTAGGTATTTATACAATTACTGTCCCCTTGGTGCGTTGTGTTCCACCATGATTGAGCTCTTGCATTCCCTAAGGCCCTCTTTTCAAAAAAGTGAAATAACCCTACAGCCAGGGCTTAAACGTTTTTTTGTATACAGCGATGAAAGAAAAAGGAAACCCCTTCCTTGCGCAGGAGCACTCCGGCATCGCGTCACCTGGGGCTACCGGCCATTGTTCTAGATCCTGCAGTGCTTGTTAGTGTCCCATTCGCCATGAGATGCGTGTCGTGCCAGGCAAAATCGACCCAACATCAACCGATATGTACAGTGCTCCCTCAGATATGGTTCAACAAAAAATCCTAAAGATGCTGCAGCCAATCGAGAACAAGAAAAAGATACCTGCAACAGGCTTAGAGCTGTACCCTTGTCTCGTGGGCTGGAATAAAGACTGGCGATATTTTGTGCACATTAGAGAGTTTTAGATTTACGTTCACGGCAAACGTGAAACGTCAGTTGACCAGTAAAAAATTCTTTTAAATTACTGAAAAAGAATCCCAAAAAAGTCCAAGTAGTAGAAAAACAAAAGAGTATTTGCGCTTGGTGAGAAGGTTTGTAAAAGGTAAAGTAAAATACGGGAAAACTATGAAAACGTGGTCACGTTTGCCGTTTGCGGGGAGGAAAAAAAGTCAATCTAAAACTCTCTAATAAACCATCGTTACACCGTGTAAAAGTCCTTGGACGAAACACAGCACAAGTACAAATATAACATTAGGTAGAAAACGGTACCACGATGCAAAGACGAAGAACAACAGAATGATGACGTTCAACGTAACGAGGGACCAGAGTTTTCGAATCCTAAAGAATTCCATGCATTTTTCTCCAAAACACGAGACCACTAGAATCAAGAGCCCTCCAAACAGCATCCCTGAGTCACTGAGTAGCCGGTAGTATTGGTAATGATCACGAGGAAGAAATGGCGAGGAAGGAAACGTTAGGGTTGATAATACGGACGCTACCGAGACATGACAGCAAGTGCTGGATATAACAATATACCCCATAATAGGAAACGCTTTGAAAAGAAATATTACTTTGCGCAAGGAGGGGGATTGCCTACTTCTTTCATCGTCGTAAACCAGCAAAAAATGATTTTTTTCCTACAGTCGTGGTTCTTCATGGGTTTGGATTATATGCTGACGCCATTCTGTGTTCGTTACAGACCATGGAAAAGGGACCTGGATTTGCTATGCATCAACAGGGGCGGTGGAAGCTGAAAAAGTTTGGGGGGGCACTCCAATATTTCACGGAACCTTGAAATGACCCTCCCCCCTCCCTGTTTAGCTTGATTACAAACGTGTATGTGTGATATTTCAATCAGTAACATTTTGCGCGCATTAAACCACTTGCAATTGTGCTGAGAGACACAAAAATGATGCAAGTCGTCGCTAGATATATCGTATATTTTTTAGATACAGAAAATTATGTAATATCAAAATAATAAATAATGGTAATCATAACCAAATCTCATGCGTTTTTTTTGTGTGTGAGGCATCAAAAATCTAGTGGGGGTCCAGTGCCCCCCCGGCCCCCCCGCTTTCGCCGCCCCTGATCAAGGAATGTTGTGTGGCACTGCTAATGTAACTACTCATGGTCAACGTAGTCGCTCCTTGGTTCATGGTTGCTGTTGCCTTGTCGTGATGGAATAAGAATGTACTATGTGTCGCAAAGGTGGGATGATCAACACAAAAGAAAGTTCACAACCTTTATTTTTAGTTTAAAAGGTTTTTAACCCCCTCCCCCCCCCCCCCCTCCCCCAAAATAAAATAAATAATCAGTGAAGCATTGCTGGAATACGACCCAAAAGATTAATATGAAGCATCCTCCAAACCATAATAATTGCTTTTAACGTGAGAATATATAATTTTTCGTACATTTACTTACTTATGAATACTTACTTATGAATACCTTTTACCTAGACGTAATGTTTTTTCCATTTCACACATCGTTTTATTCTCTTGAGAATAAGATTCCTTGTTGAGTTGTTGGTACATCTATGTGTGTTTTCAAGGGCAATGAACAGACACTGATTGCTGAAAATAGCAAATGTCTGTCTTAGAATAAACGCATTCTAAAGGTTTCTTAAGAATAAAACTGATAACTGATGAATGGGATTTGATATTGTATTCCATGGTCAATCAAGCCCGGATGCCGCAATCGGTGAAGCTTGGGGAATTCACTGCTACAGTGCTTCGTTCCTGAAAATATGTATATTCATTTGTTGTTCTCCAAGCATGAGAAATCACATCAGTAGCTGATTTACAAACCCCTGGCTGTTCTCAGAAAACGAAAGAAGTTTTGATTATAAATCTTCTGCAAGGGGATAATCTCGAATATTTCGAGAGTAAATCACGAGTGAGATCTACGCGATCATGAAAGGTCCACCAAGAAATCGTTTATTAACAGCTTCTTTCTACATGTTGGGGTTTTGGACGCTTTTTCCACAAGCAGTTGTTTCATGGATGGCTGTGGAAGATATATTATCTGGTACTCTTTTGCCATCAACGGTGGTTCTCTTTTCATATTCCATTGCCGACCTCTTCAGCAAATCCCTCAGTCCTTTCATTGTTCGCAAGATATCTTTCAATGTGTCGTTTTGCCTTGCGACCTCCTTGTTTGTTGGATCACTTCTTTTGCTAGTTGCCATTGATGATATTAAGCTGAGGATCGCCGGTGTGACTGTGATGGGGATTGCTTATGGATTTACAAGGATAACTGATGTTAGCTTGTTAGCATACTACGAGAATGCAGATATACTTGCTAATGCTTTGGAAAATGGCGGAACCGCTTCTGTCTTTTTGGCCTCCATTGTTTATACAGGTTAGTAAAAGGCTTTGTAAACGCATGCAACACTGTTTTCACTGCCAAATCCATGAGAAGATTACGCGTCGAATCAAGGGCACTAGGACACCGAATGTGGTTGGATTTCTATAGGTTTTTTTCCCTTTCGATTATTTGAATTAAATTAACGTTATACTTGTTTACTTATCTTGTGTCCGTGTTCCTTCGTTCGCTGTTGTAATGCAGACGTTTTCATTCCAAAGGTCAAACGGTTTGAATAGCCTATGAGCGTTACTTCTTTAACGGCCGTTCCGTACTTGACTCTGTTTGTACTATACCAACAACAACGTGACCGCGCGATGCTCCTTACGTCAGTAATATTCAACCGTCCAGAGTTAATATGGTTAATCAAATTCACCTTAAGTTCCATATAGAGCATATAGGGCTCTATATGGAACTTAAGGTGAATTTGACCTTTGGAATGAAAACGTCTGCATTACAACAGCGAACGAAGGAACACGGACACAAGATAAGTAAACAAGTATAACGTTAATTTAATTCAAATAATCGAAAGGAAAAAAAACCTATAGAAATCCAACCACATTCGGTGTCCTAGTGCCCTTGAGTAGAGGATCAGTCATACCTTTTAACATTATCTGTTTTCTAAATTCTTCAAGAAATTTATAGATATACTTTTCAAAATTCTAGAGTGCTTAGAGTACAGTCAGGTTCAGTAGAGATACAACAACCCCTACAACTGGCTACTTATATTTACCAAATCAATCCAACATGCCTTCATTAAATGCTAAGGCAGCTCCTTCGTATTGATATTATTAGTGTTAGTAGAAGTATCACTAGAAAAAGATGCACACAAACCGTTAGAAACCAAAGAAAACTGCAATAATAAGCACGCAAAGGCGCTTGAGATAGCCGTGAATCCTCCTCTGAACCAAGCCTTAGTAAAATAATAGTTTCATAATTTCATAATTGTACGTTATTTTCAGGGTTGACCACATGGCTTTGTGTAGCACCTTGCTTCGCTATTGCTGCTTGTATACCGTTATGTTTGATCCCACTTGCCATCTATCTATCGCTGGACAAGGAACCCTTGAAAGATCACCTGAGACAGACAACTGACCATCAACCTATACAATACGCCATCTTGACAGATGAAGAACTCTCTGACGAACAAGAAACACCAGAAGCAGTGCCGAGTCTTTCCAAAGTATTGTTTCTTTTCAAAGCGCTTCCTATTATGGGGTATAATTTTATATCCAGCACTTGCTGTCATGTCTCGGTAGCGTCCGTATTATCAACCCTAACGTTTCCTTCCTCGCCATTTCTTCCTCGTGATCATTACCAATACTACCGGCTACTCAGTGACTCAGGGATGCTGTTTGGAGGGATCTTGATTCTAGTGGTCTCGTGTTTTGGAGAAAAATGCATGGAATTCTTTAGGATTCGAAAACTCTGGTCCCTCGTTACGTTGAACGTCATCATTCTGTTGTTCTTCGTCTTTGCATCGTGGTACCGTTTTCTACCTAATGTTATATTTGTACTTGTGCTGTGTTTCGTCCAAGGACTTTTACACGGTGTAACGATTGTTTATTGTGCACAAAATATCGCCAGTCTTTATTCCAGCCCACGAGACAAGGGTACAGCTCTAAGCCTGTTGCAGGTATCTTTTTCTTGTTCTCGACTGGCTGCAGCATCTTTAGGGTTTTTTGTTGAACCATATCTGAGGGAGCACTGTACATATCGGTTGATGTTGGGTCGATTTTGCCTGGCACGACATGCAGCTCATGGCGAATGGGGCACCAACAAACACTGCAGGATCTAGAACAATGGTCGGTATTGCCCGTTGACAAGAAGTTAGGGACTATTGCGCAAGGAGGGGGATTGCCTATTCCTTTTATCGTCGCACACAAGGAAAAAAAAGCACTTGGGTTTGGATTATATGCTGACGCCATTCTGTGTTCTCTACAGACCACAGAAAAAGGACCTGGATTTGCTAATTATCAGGTCGTGAAACTCAGATAATCACACGATAATCACCTCGCGATAATTCAAAATAACGTCCAGCCGCGTGTCTTTTATCTTCTTTTTTTCTTCTTTTTTCAGAAGAATCACCTGTGTATTTATACTAAAATAATTATTCGCCTCAGGCTCAGTGAATATCGGGAATAATAACCTCAACTTCGTGTCGGTTATTATTCCCCGATATTCACTTCGTCTTCGGCGAAAATATTGTTAATTAACGGGGGAGAATAAATTTTTGTACATTTACGAACTTATGAATAAATGATTTTTGAATTCAAATTCAAAAACTGGACGTAATATTTTTATCCATTTCACACATCGTTTTATTCTCTTGAGAATAAGATTCCTTGTTGAGTTGTTGGTACATCTATGTGTGTTTTCAAGGGCAATCGTTACTGAAAAGACACTGATTGCTGAAAATAGTAAATGTCTGTCTTAGAATAAACGCATTCTAAAGGTTTGTTGAGAATAAAATTGTTAACTACTAAAAAACAGATTTCGTGCTCGTCAGACATTTTATATTGTATTGGGATTTGATATTGTATTCAATGGTCAATCAAGCCCGGATGTCGCAATCGGTGGAGCTTGGTGAATTCACTGCTTCAGTGCTTCGTTCCTGAAAATATGTATATTCAGTTCATTTGTCGATTTTGGCTTTCACGAAAAGCTTCTCATGGCGAATTGGGAACTAACAAACACTGCGGGATGTAGAACAATATGGTCGGTAGCCCCAGTTCATCGCTGTACACGAAAAAAGGTTTTAACCTAGCTGTAGGGTTACCTCACTTTCTTGAAGAGGGCCTTAGGGAATGCAAGAGCTCACTCATGGAACACAACGCACTAAGGGGACAGTAATTAAGTATACAAATATCTAGACACCTTAGATGTTCTCTATTTCACTACGACGTCACATCAAAACAATCTATTGTTTACACACAATGGATCATGGTCGTCGAAGGGTGTCAAATCAACGCAAATTCACCGAAACTTGTTCTAAAACCCGTATCAATCCACGAAGAGAAGTAGAATTGCCAGCAAATGCTCAGAATATTTTTTAGCACATATTAACACATATTATATCTGAAAACCAGGCCATTTTAGATTAAACTGTTTCGCTAGGAGCAAATGCTATTAAATTTTCTATTGGATTTGGCGATTCTAACAATACGATTCTAACAATACGATTGATCGATCCCCAAGAGGCACTATCTTAGAGGCACGATGATTCCCAATTACTAGTGGTTACTATACTTAGTATCATCTTTGAGTGATTGTTTCCCCAGGTACTTGTGATTACCTTCAGTTGTCTAAAACAATATGTAATCCTATTATGTCCTCCGAACCCCTCCCCCCTTAGGCAATACATATTGACCGGTCCCTTAAGAACTCTTAAGCCCGGTTTAGACGGTACGATTTTCGCCTACAACTATCGTATACAACACGATCGCGTCTGTCGTAGGCGAGTTGTAGGCTTGATTTACACGCTACGACTCGAGTTGTAGGATTGCGCGAGCGGATGATCCGCTGAACAGGGTATGGTTTTTCGAGCTTCTTGTCATAAACAGGGTATGCAATTTCACTCAAGTTCCAAGTTCTTCCTGAGTTTCCAGTCATATTCAGGGTTTCTACTTTCGTATTGACCGAAACTGGTCATTATGGTCGTAAAAAAACGATACGCGAGATGACATGATAATTGAAAAGGGAACTCAGTGCAATTAACTATATCTTTTGTCATAAACAGGGTCTACAAATTTGTTTTTTTTTTGTCATAAACAGGGTGCCCCTTTCAGAATCCCAGCGGAACACCCCTACCCAAATTCTGACGGAGTACCCCCCCCCCCCCCCCCCGGGAAATCGTACCGTCTAAACCAGCCTTTAAAGAAGCATATATCAAGCTGTTACGTAGGAAAGGACCCAATTAGAATTAGCCGCTTTTGGTGGGCTAATGTAGTGTGTAATGCTGCATAAAATACTTGATGTTTTATAAAAGAGTGGTTGTTGGATGCTGGTGAACGTGGTCTAGTAGAGAGAATGCAAGATTAATTGGCGACTGTTTATGGATGCAGCTAATTACATTTTCAAATATTTTATTTTTTCTTTATCATGATATATAACAATTTAATTTGGAACAACTAAAATGTGTTGCCTTTGTCGTTGGGTGTTTGGCATGTTTCTATATGAGGTATTGGAATGTTATAATGTGACCCTCCAGGGGAGGGGTGAGGAAGACATTTGGCAGTGTGAGGCAGGTACTACTTTCAGGTACTTGGTAGAGGGTGAGGATTGTCTTTTTAAAAGGGGATGGTGCGTGATCTATCTTGTGTTCTAAGTAAGATGGCAGGAGAAAATGTGCCATGCGCCAACTAGAGTAGGAGTGGCAAGATCTTTATCTGGTTACAGGGGAGGGGTAGGTAGTGAACAAGAGGGGTCGAGAGTCAGGGAATGGATAGAGTGTTATTGTGGTGATACTGTTTCCGTCCTGGTTGGTGAAGTTAGGGCGTCAGTGCCCTCCATTCTTATGGTCACCTCATCATCTAATGAATCATCGATTGGATGCTTTTTCCAGAAGTCTTCCACTTTCAGAAATATGTCTACTGCTTCCTGTTTAAATGGGTTTGTAAAAAAAAAAAAAAGAAGCAAAAACAGTTAATATAAGAGGTAATATGATATTAGGAATACGTTCTTTAAGAAAGATCTTTTAATGCTTCCTGTTTACAGTAAGAATTGAAAAACCGTGAAATATTCCAGGAATGTTCTATTGTTCTTTGGCCAATCAGAATTGACTTTCTGACCACAAGATAATGGAAAGATAACAAAAATGCTTCCGATTGGCTATTGAACATTTTCTGAAATATTTCTAGGTGCCCACGGTTTTTCGATTTAGGTGTATGCTTTCCAGACAGTCTACTTATTGTGAGTTCTTACATTTCTCATCTCTCTCTGGTATTCTCTCAGTTCCTGTACATCAGGTCTCTTCCTAACACAGTATCCTCTGTAGAAAGACTGGATTATGATGGCAGCTTCTTCATCGCTCAGAAGAAGAGATAGGGGAAGGGGAGTACGTGGGCTGGGGAAAAAAAGAAAAATAAAAGTCAATTATTTTATTTCGTTGTTCAGCAACATTTATAATTCATCGTGATTTTGAGCTGCCAGTACAGGTTATATTTTCATCTGCTCTCGTGATCATACTTAAAGTGCCTATCACCCTTCTGACATATATTCACATTATTAATTTTGCATGAGGTAAGATGTTGAATAACCCCAAAAAAAATCATAGTTTGAGTGCGGCAGCCTTTTTAAGTTATGAAGGTTTTACCATGCCAATATTGTCAAAAGGGTGATAGGCACTTTAACAAAGTTGAAGTACTACTCTTTCAAGTTACGATTTTTTTATTGCCTTCGTAGCATCTGTACATTAACACAACAAGATGCTATGAAAGTGATGAAAAAATTCCAACTTTCTGTTCTATTGGGAAGAGTACTTAAAGGTGATAACTCTTACTATTTATTATTATGTCCACTTTTGGTTAACCTACTTTTTGGCAAGGATTCTCTCTACGAATGGAATGTCAAGTAATGACAATCTTTCTCTGTCTTTAAAACAAGGATTATTCCTAGAAATTATATCAAGAATATTGATATTACAAAAAGACCATGAAAACATGCATCCAGATATAAATCATAGACTTCTGGAATTTTCAAAGACTTAATCAGATTCTCCTGAGTCTGCCCTTCAGGATTTGATCTGTGAGTTAGCCATGCCCTGACTTAGATCAGCCTAGAGGTTGTTGTTTCAGGGTTCAATCTGTGAGTTAACAGTACCCTGACTTAGATCAGCCCAGAGGTTGTTTCAGGGTTCAATCTGTGAGTTAACAGTACCCTGACTTAGATCAGCCTAGAGGTTGTTTCAGGGTTCAATCTGTGAGTTAGCAGTGCCCTGACTTAGATCAGCCCAGAGGCTGTTTCAGGGTTCAATCTGTGAGTTAGCCATGCCCTGACTTAGATCAGCCTAGAGGTTGTTGTTTCAGGGTTCAATCTATGAGTTAGCCATGCCCTGACTTAGATCAGCCCAGAGGTTGTTTCAGGGTTCAATCTGTGAGTTAGCAGTGCCCTGACTTAGATCAGCCCAGAGGTTGTTTCAGGGTTCAATCTGTGAGTTAGCGGATGCCCTGACTTAGATCAGCCCAGAGGTTGCTTCAGGGTTCTATCTGTGAGTTAGCAGTGCCCTGACTTAGATCAGCCCAGAGGTTGTTGTTTCAGGGATTGATCTGTAAGTTAGCGGATGCCCTGACTTAGATCAGCCCAGAGGTTAGGGTTTGATTAAACTGAAGTTCATTCCTTACTTGTATAAATACTCTGTAAGAAAATCACAAGCATTGAATTTTGTTCTTCTTCTCTAAAACAACAAAAAAGTCCATATATTTAACAACTTTGAAGTATCCTTTATATATTCACTAAATAAACGTTACATTCAATGTGATATAACACTGGGATATGAAAATGAGTATGCTAATTCATGATTATAAGATGTAACTGTTCAGCAGTTTCTACTGCAGGGGGAATCGACGTAATGTTTTTGCATTTCAGACCATGTGTCATTGCCTTGAGAAATATGAGATATTTTGTATGCGTTCTATTCATATTCAATGTGTCTTCCAATGCACAACAGTAGTTAAACAAAGAAATATTACTCTACAGAATGACAAGCGGCCTGAAATGGGAATACAGTACTGCACAGGCTAGATTATTAAGTCCCTAGAGAAATAATATTTACAATAGTGATGGCAGTCATATGGGGGAGGGGGGGGGGGGGTACTCCCCTATATTTTTCACTATATGGGTGTACATGCTGCCAAACAGGGTATGGTTATCAGCAATTCTACTCTGGAACAGGGCATATGAAATCATGGTCTCTCCTCTCTGTAACTGTATCTATTTTTGTAATACCGGAACAGGGTATGGTTTTCAGGGATCTTGCTCTGGAACAGGGTATGAATTTCATCTATTTTACTCTGGAACAGGGTCAAGGTTCAGAGGGCTCAGTGGCACATCCCTACCCTAAACGGGCAAGAGTACCCCCCCCCCCCTCTAGATTTGTGCACCTAACAAAACAAATTAAACTAATGAAATGGTTATTGTCAAAGGTACACCAATATGGTGGCTATGACGTCATGTGAAAACACTCTATTCCAGGATATATATTTGAACATACATTATCCTACCTCAAATACTTTATTCTCCTTTGCCGCCACCAGCATTTTTTCCATGGCTGGTAATAGTATGGGAAATATATAGGTTTCAAGGTACTCTCTTGGATTACCTGGAAACAACCATGAAAAAATGAAGAATATGACATGAAAGATACTGTACCTAGTTTGTCCTGGTACAATGTTTCCTCTTTTAGACCACGTCATTTTCTAGAAAATAAGATTCTTGGTTTGAGTTTGTATCTACAGGTGTTCTTGTCTTTCATATTGCAACCATTAAACAGTCAGGATTGATAATTTTGGGAATGACATGTGGTCTGCGATGGGAAAACATTGTTTCAAGGAAATTAGGTCTATTCCAGGAAATATAACAACCTCACAACAACAACAACAACAACAACAACAAAGAATGACATTATTTCAGGTACTATTATGGGCTGGTAACACACAGCAACTTATGATGAGCTTTCGTGAAAATGGTTGGCATATTACTGTAGTTTTCGATATTCTGCAAACTTGCTGCTGTCAATCAAAAATAATCATTTGGTACCTTTTATATTTAGGACTGCCAGCAGGAGAATTCCATTTCACAACAAGCCATTAAAATACCTGAGTTTGCAGAATATTGAAAATGGAAGTGACATCAAAATGATTTTGCTAGCAAATGAATATCAAATCTACTATAACAAATAACAAAAATAACGAATCAAAAACAACAACTGGGGAAAAAGGAGAATATCCAGCTAATCTAAAATAGTGCCGTAGAAATAACGTCACTGCAAAACTGAGGTGTTGTGAAGCCTGTGGAAATCAAACAGCTAAGAATAAAATATACATGCCCGCCATTGGAATAAAAATATAAGAATAATGAATTATTCTGTCAATGTTATCAAGCATGCGTTAGGAACATTATTATTTTTCATTAGGTGGCCTGAAAATCTGTGATTTTAAAGTGTATATGACACGAAAACATTTCATCGTTTAAAATGTATAGTTTGTTAATAACAATAAATATGTCGTAATAACATTTCTTTCAAAAGCTTATTTCTTGAGATATGTGAGAAAATTAAGCCCAATTTGTGACGTCATTTTGTTGACACGTACTCTAGATTCGGTAGAAATGCACTAAATATAAATTGTAATTCTTATAAAATAACAACAAAAGGCATATTCTATTCAGCTTCATTTGATAGCTTACGAAATACTCTTCAAATGGTGGGAAACTGAAAAGTGTACTACCTGAAATTAAGATTCTGCATTCAAACAAATTTCGTGTATTTGCAACTAAATCTGGAGACTTGTAAACAAAATGACGTCACAACATGTGCTAAATTTTCTTGAATTTCTAGAGAAATACGTTTTTGAAACAAATTTAACTGTGATATTCTTATTCATGCCAATAGAATACACATTTTTAACATTAAAATGTTTTCGTGTCATATCCACTTTAAGAGGAAA
The DNA here is from genome assembly GCF_029948245.1 of Actinia tenebrosa. Taxonomy (NCBI): domain Eukaryota; kingdom Metazoa; phylum Cnidaria; class Anthozoa; order Actiniaria; family Actiniidae; genus Actinia; species Actinia tenebrosa. The sequence goes on along the minus strand of NW_028292577.1, from coordinate 5,543,015 downwards.
ACTGGCACCTTGGTTTTGCAAATTATCTCCATTCTAATTGGCTTACATTTTTTCTTAGATTACCTGGATGAACGAAATGAAGGATGAACAAAAGACAAAGAAAAACGAAACACAAGAAATACAAAGCAAAATAAAAAAGAAGACAAAAACAACTACAGATGAATAATGTAAATAAAGTGAAAACAAAAAAAAACAAACAAAACAAAATAAAAACAAACAAAAAAAACAAACAAACAAAACAAAACAACAACAACAGAAAACTCGGCCACAAATGCATTACCACATCCAATATAAATAAACCTAAACATATCTTCTTTTCGTCTTGAAAAACAAATCCCAAAATAAGACTTTAATCTGTCAACGCTTACATTCTTTGGGGTTTGGTAAGATTGGCTCTTCTTTCGTAACAGGAGGCTTTTTATCTAACAATACGTAACCATACGTAGCAGGATGTGTAGTAGCGGGATCATAATCGGGAAGAAGCGACGATCGAGTCGATCCTACATCATCAAAGTCTTCTGCATCTCCCAGTTTATGTCCATAACGACCAACAAAAACAGGCGAACACTTCGATGCGTCGTACGATTTTCCATCAAACATTTCACCCTCAAACACTTCTTTTTTACTGCTATATCTGAGCGCGTTTAGCTCTAACATCTCACTAAAGATGGACGATGTCGGACTACACGCTGCTACGTACATTTTAATGGATATTTTTGGCTAAAAATGTCAAAAAATGTCAACAAATGAAGTGTCGTTTGAAGACAGACGTCCGCCATTAATGTGTTGTCTATAGCAACCAAACCGCTGGCTAGATTGTAGCATGGGCTTTGAAAGAGACAGGGAGCCCAAATACTACGTTCATCTGATATGACTGATTTTGAGAATCGAATTACTTTATATCTTAATTAATTGATTAATTGATTATAAATCAGGCCATACCTCCAAACATCGAGTGTTGGGTATGTTTGAGACACGGGCCTCTGGCACCCAGGGTAATGGTAACGTTGATTCAATTAAAACGAACATTATTCGTAGTGTGAATCAGTATTAGCCTCGTTTTGATACCTAAATATGAGGAGTTAAATGCGCGGTTTGAATTAGTGACAATTATATCAGAATCTTTCTCAGAATAATAAATAAGTAAATAAATATTAAATAAATATAATAATAATAATAATTTTATTCTTGCGCATTACAATAATATCTCTATGCTTCCCGATTATTATCCCGCTACTACACATCCTGCTACGTATGGTTACGTATTGTTAGATAAAAAGCCTCCTGTTACGAAAGAAGAGTCTTTAGAATATAATTACCAATGAAATATCTATTTTTCTCTATTTCGAAAAATTGATATCTTCACACGTGAAAATAACATGTTATTTTCATGTGTGAAGATAACACCATTGCGATGACTATTCAAAAATACACGGAAAGAATTGCCTGAAAAAGCCAAAACGTACTTCATTGATAATTATATAATAAACAGAATATTACATGGGCACTTGGAGATACGAAAATTATCTTCTTGTGTTGAAAATCTCTCACTCGTTCGCTGCGCTCACTTGTGAGAGATCTTTTCAACACTCGAAGATAAATTTCGTATCTCCGCGCGCCCATGTAATATCCTCTATATCTGTAATGATGAAAAGGTAAATTATACACCGTGAAAAGATGAAAAAAATAGCGTCCGAAACGTCAGTAAGTTTTTTCATCTTTTCACGGTGTATAATTTACCTTTTCATCATTACTGTTTCATTAGAAACACCGACGCAGCTCACACTAGTTTTTAGCTAGTTATATCTTTGAATAAAATATGTATGCATAAGAATACAATTTAAAAATACATCAAATAATAGTAGAAGAGTAGTTATAAACCTTATGAAACACACGAAGAATAAACATTTTAAATAACTAAATAATATATATATTATTTTATTTGCTTTCTTTCTGTTTACCGTATAAAAGTGTTTGGTGACCGACGGTCTGCGTGGTTCGATTTGTTCCCCCTTTTATGCTGTCCTCCCCCCTCCCCCTCCCTCGCTCCCCCCTCCCTCGCTCCCCCTCCCTCGTTCCCCCTCCCTCGCTCCCCCTCCCCCTTCCCCTTTCCCCCTCACCTTTTCGGTAAAAAATGAACGGTGTCTTTGATCAGCCAAGAGGCTGTTTTGTTTCAGTGTTTCATAGCCTATTTGTTAGTCATTCACGCTCAACTCACGTGGTAATACGAATTTCGTAATACTGCTCTGGGCTATTCGTGCACTTTCGTTTTTAGGGACTTTGCTCCGAACAATAATAAAGATATTGACCTTTCACGTGACCAACAGAGGATCTGATTGGTTTAGAGCGGAATAGCGGCTGCAGTTCACGCGCGATGTAAATAAAAACACAGACATGCGCAGTAGAGCTCGATCCAGACACGTTTTACTACGAACTCTAGACTTTTCTCAAACACGCCGGTAAAATCAAGCATTTTTCAGTGGATTTTGTTCGTTGATCATAATGTAGACAACCAAAATGGCTTCTGTAAGTCCCTTAGAAGAGTTGGATCATGAAGAAGGAGTTTGTGATGAAGATGAAGGGGAGATAATCGACTGGCAACTGCCTCTGTGTTTTATGAAAAAACGACACAAGGAATCCATCTCTGGAACGAAGGATTTAGCTCACACATGGCGGATGAAAGAGCGGGTAAAAATTCACTTCTAGGACTCCTTAATAGCTAAAATACGAAGTAGAATGCGTATTGAAGATGTCTTGATTGATTATTTGGCAGATGAAGACAGTGAGTGTTGCTTTGGTGCTGTCTTTGAACGTTGGTGTCGATCCACCCGATGTCATCAAAACAAATCCATGTGCAAGGATGGAGTGCTGGATAGGTGAGCAAAGCAATAATTCCTTATAACTATGATTACTCCCTAACGTAAGCCACATAACAGAAGGATAACAATGTAATTTATTTCGTCAATCTGTGAACTAAGAGGGCTTAAAAACAAACGTTTTTCCAAAGTACCGAAATTTTAATACATACAGCTGTTTTACTTTCGATCCAACAATTCACAGAAAAACTAAAAAAAGAATCAATTGATTTTTTATCAAAATCTCTAAATATTAACGTTTAATGCTTCTTTAAGGTGTTTATGAGCTGTTTTTGTTTTTATTTTCAGACGTTTTGTGTGTTGATAATGTTTATAAATCATTTTTTTGTTATGCATTTTGTTCAAGAAGGAAGCCATTTTATTTTGCTACGTGATATTTCTGATTCATGTCTGAACGCATTTTTTCTCAGCAAGTCGTGAATAAATCTCTTTGTACTTATTTATGTCGCTACTATTAATGCATAAACTTTGATAATTTTTCAGTAATTCGGGAAATTTTAAATAAAGACCGGAGAGTTTGTAATTCGTAGTATGCTTGCAACTTTGCATGGGGGCGTTTTCAAACGAGATTAGTGACCACGAACTAATCAAGTGTTGTTCAATTTTTAGGATTTATTACAATATTAAATCACATTATGGTGTATACTGTTATCTGTAATAATTATCATACGTGCATTATTGATTGATAATGGTTCAAAATGTTTATGACTCAAGGAATATTGCTGCGTTTCACTTGAAGTTATTTCCTGTTTTCTGTAGAATGTTCATCAGCTGAATCACAAGTTTTCAATAGAATTCTTTCTGGTTGACAGCTCGTGGTGGTCAGCAATTGAGCACATTTATCAGCTGATTGAAACACAGCAATGAACTTGATTATTATATGGTTAGCTGGTCTATATAGAGACTGTAGTGCTTGGGAACGAGGTTATTCTGGGCGGAAGCCCTTGGAATTAAATTCGGAAAAATTAATTTCCGACCTCGCTGGGATTCGAACCCACGACCTTCGGAATTGTACTACCGATGCTCTACCAGCTGAGCTAGAGGTCAGACTGAGAGCAGGCCGGGGTGAAATAGATGTTAGGTCGCAGTAATTATGATGCAAAGATGAGAGTATGTGGACCGCGTGGCACTAATGAAATAGTGGAAGATAACAACTTACCTATATTATCTTCTACTATTTCATTAGTGCCACGCGGTCCACATACTCTCATCTATATAGAGATTGTTGTGCGATCTGATTGGCTCTCTGATTGAACCCTGAAACAACCTCTTGGCTGATCTAGGTCAGGACACAGCTAACTCACAGATGAACCCTGAAACAACCTCTGGGCTGATCTAAGTCAGGGCATGGCTTACTCACAGATCGAACCCTGAAACAACCTCTGGGCTGATCCAATTTAGAACACAGCTAACTCACATATTTAATTTGAATTTAGGGGTTGAGTTTTTGGGAGAGAGAAAAATTGGAGAACCCAAAGAAAACCCCTCAAATGAGGACAAGACCTAAAAACCTAGTAACTTTAAGATTGACTCTATATCTAGTCGTGAATAGTATCTTACGACTTACTTGTTTCTATATTCACAGATCCATTGTCTCTTAATCCAAGTAAAGCACTTGAGACTATCGGAAACAAACTGCAAGAGCAATATGAACGATGGCAGCCACGGGTATGTGCTATTCATGCAGCTAAATATAACGGCAGGTCAATAGGTCATGTCTGGTCAAAACTGGCATTTTCTGGTCAAACACCTGTTAGGCCAATCCTCTTGACCAGTGACATTGACTGGTCAGATGTTGAATAAGTCTAATGTGGTGGGTTATCATGTCTGGCCATTGAGCAGCCGTTATTTTAAGCCCTGTATTCATTATAGTTTACACTAGCATACACCAAATCAAAGTACAGTTTTGCAGTGACATTGACTGGTCAGATGTTGAAGAGTCTAATGCTGTTGGTTATCGTATCTGGCCACTGAGCAGCCGTTATTTTAAGCCCTGTATTCATTATAGCTCACACTTGCACACACCAAATCAAAGTACAGTATTTCAAGCAATTTTAAAAAACTATTGTTCTGGAATGAAAACATTATTTTTGACCCAAAAAATAGTTCTTGAGCTGGACATATTTTTTCATACTGTTTATACCACTTGCATCCTATAATAGTTTTTCTAATAGTCTCTGCCACAGGCACTCTTAGTGTTGTAACGGCTGCTTTCATTAGAACAAAAGCTAATTTCGGACCCTGGGAAAGGAGTGTTGTTTGAATGCAAGCAGCCATTATATTAGGGAGGGAGCGATTTGTGATGACACTAAGAATGGCGGCAGGTAAGACTATTTTTCTTTATTATTTATTGTCTTTTGTTATGGCAACCAAAATAATAAGTACCTTAATTTAGCAAGAATATTTGATAAGTGATCATTATTTTTTTCAGGCAAGGTATAAACAAAGTTTGGACCCAACAGTAGAAGATGTGAAGAAACTTTGCTCCTCGCTACGTAGAAATGCTAAGGTATTGATTGGTTCAATCTTTGGAAATGTCATGATTAAGTTTTTCCCCTTAGGATTTTAGTCAAGCCCGGTAGGGCCAGGTTAGTACTTGGATGGGTGACCATCTGGGAATACCTGGTGCTTTAGACTTTCTTTTTGGAAATGTCATGATTAAGTTTTTCCCCTTAGGATTTTTGGTTTTTCTCAGTCTATAAATCTGATGATGATTCGAATTCACCTTTTCGGTGCTAGCTTAGATTGTGTTACGGTCACCAAAATGTTCAGACATCGTTCTTAGATTTCCATACAAATTCACTGACTTTAAAGAGAAAATTTAGGTAGATTTCTTTAGTTAGCTATCTTAACAGCAGTAAGAAAAACTTCAATCAAGCTAGAAAAATGATTATTTACTTGTATTTAGAGAACTAACTAAACATTCATCTAAGGCTCGTAATTTACTTATTACGCATGTTCTTAACTAAACATTAACCAAGTGAATAGTTCATTTAGAGTAAGTACATTTGTACGGAAATTCGAGAACGTTGTCCGAACTTTTTGATGACCGTAACACAATCTAAAACAATTTATACCCCGAGATAGCTAGCACCGAAAAGGTGAATTGATGATGATGATGGTAATGATAATCATGATGATGATTCATAATAGCCGTGATGTTGACACTAATGTATGATGATTTTGATGATGCATAATGACGTTGATGATGATGCATGATAGCATGATGGTGATGATGATGTATAATGCTGACATGATGATTTTTGATGATGCAAGATGATGGTGATGACAATGAGGGTGATGATGATAACGATGATCCATGATGTTGATGTAGAGTAAGGTGATGACTGAGAATAATAATAATAATCAATTATGATAATCTTTTTTTTTCAGGAGGAGAGAGTTCTATTTCATTACAATGGACATGGAGTCCCCAGACCGACAAATAACGGAGAAATATGGGTTTTTAATAAGGTAAACTACGAAGGTATATGTCTTGTATACTGTTAAAAGTTTATTATTATCAACTTGGAGGTACAATTTATACACCAAATCAAAATATAGTAACCAATTTGAATTACTATTGTTCTGCACAGACTAGCCTCTCATACATGTAAAAAGGCTTTAATATTTCCACGTGGACACGATGCTCATTAGTCATTGAGAACAATAGTTATTGAAACTGGTCCCCATATTTTGATTTGGTGTATGTGAATACAGTACAGGGCTTGAAATAGATATTTTTTCCAGCCTGCCATAGTAAAGGAGCATTGTAAAAGGAAGTCATTCCAGTAAATTTTGCATGCCATTTTATTATTCATTTGGCATTTCATCGTTATTTTTGCCTGGCAAACCTGAAATTTGGTCTGTCATTCGGCTATTGGCAGGTCGCTATTTCAAGCCCTGCAGTATCCTCCAGTTAACTTGGTACAGTAGTATTGCTAATTGGTTCAATGAAGTACTTGTATTTTCTAACATACTCATAAGCCTTTAGGTGAGCGAGTATACAAGAATATACTAGCGACAAGTTGAATATGTTATACTTAGAGAAAGCATCATATAACTATTCGATCCCACATTATTGAAAATACCTAGGCCACAATGCCTGATGGGGAGGAATAGTGCAATAGTGCTGAATATACAGTCAACAGCTTTCTGCATTCTGATTGGCTGTATTTTCAAAAGCTGGGGATAAAAAGCATATTACTGAGAGGACCTTTTATCAAATATTTTATATCTTACTGTCAAGGTTTATTGGTTAATTCTTTTATGTATTTATCAATCTATTGCAGACTTACACCCAGTATATACCACTGTCCATCTATGACCTCCAGACATGGATGGGTAGTCCATCTATCTTTGTTTATGACTGCAATAATGCTGGACTAATTTTACAATGTTTTAATAAATTTTCCACAACAAGAGAAGACGAACATGAGGTACAAGAAATTAATATATGACATTATTGGATGAGGTTGAGTGTGATATTGTAAATTATCATGACCAGGGCTGTATTATCTGTCGAAACCGTAGGCTGAGGTGTATAAAAAGGCTAGGGTCTTGAAAATTTATGCTATCATGCAAAAACCAAATTCACTAATTGTTTTATTATACATTATAAAATAACTGCTCTAAATCTCGCGTTCTGATTGGTTGGGAGTGCATGCTCACAGAGAGCACACAGCATGCGCGTGCACTTTCAATTTCTTCATTTATGTAATTTGTATTTTATATTCGTCATTTATATTGTATTTTATCTGCTACGCGTCATGCTTCTCCTAACACTTCTCTCGTGTTCTGCCAACCCCCGCGTGCATTATAACTGCCCACAGCACGCACGTGTTTTCTATTTCTTCATTTTGTAAACTAAGAATAAAATTTAATATTATATTCTGTTTTCAAAGAAATAGCAACCATATTTCAATCTCCATTGTGACCTTAGTAAACTTGACATGATAAATGTATTTACAGAAAAACCTACCAATAATACATTTAACATGTCAAGTTCACACAATATTGTGGATAGGCTGAATGTTCTCAGCCAATCAGTGGCAAGATATAGCAAGCAAAATGTATATAACAATGCATGTTTTATATATAATTCTGCTTTCATTTTTAATCTCTTTTAGCGATCCTTAGCTCAAGGAACTCACATACCAAAACCAAATTCAACTAAAAACTGTATCCAGTTAGCTGCATGTGGTGCAAGTCAACTGCTTCCAATGAACCCTGAACTACCTGCTGATTTGTTCACAGCTTGTCTTACGACACCCATAAAGGTCGCTTTAAGATGGTGAGTTTTTTAACAACATTTAATAAATAAATGGTAACTGTACAAGGTGCATGCATCGTTGATGATTTCAGTAATGATCATGAGGGCAGTGATGATGGTGATGATGATGATGGTGATGATAATGGTGATGGCGATGATGATGATGGTGGTGATGATAAGGGTGGTGATGATGATGATGATGGTGATGGTGATTATGGTGATGATGATGATAATGGTGGTGATGATGATGATAATGGTGATGATAATGGTGATGATGGTGATGATGATGGTGATGATGATAGTGGTGGTGGTGATGATAATACTGATGGTAATGATGGTGGTGACAATAAATGTGGTAACGATGATGATAATGATGACAGCTTCACAGATCATTAGCATTGTTACAAGAACTAAAAAGTCAAGGTATTCTTCTTTATCTTGCAGGTTTTGCAGTCAAAATAGTAGCAAATTAGTCCCAGGAGTTACATTAGAGTTGATTGAAAAGTAAGTCAAAGATTGAAATTTTTTTATTTAACCATTATTCGCCAAAGACAAAGTGAATATCTGGGAATATTAACCAAGCTGTGAGTCTTAGAGCAGTGAGGTAAATAATATAATCACTGCGCTTGACCAATAAAATTGAGCAAAACTCTATACTCAAGTCTAAAATTATACTTATCAATAAATATTACTTAATTCTTCATTAATAAGTATATGTAATAAGACTACATGCTGTCCAATTAAGAAATAATTGGACGAGGGAAATTCTGAGGACTTCCAAAATTGGCTGAGTCCTATTTGGCAGACAGAGGAATTTTTCAAGTCTAATTATTTCTTGATTGGGGAGCATGAAATCCCATTACCTATTAATTATATAGCTGCCTAATTACATTGATAACCATCAATGATGTTTGCGATATCAATGACTTCAATTGTCATACAAAACTGACTGTAAGTAATACATGTAGTAATACTAAGATGTTAAACTTTATATATTTTTCTCTAGAATTCCTGGCCGTTTAAATGACAGACGGACACCTCTTGGTGAACTGAATTGGATATTTACTGCTGTGACAGACACTATAGCTTGGAACATGTTACCGAGAGGCAAGAAACTAGAATTATTTTCAATTACTGTATTATTATTATTATTATTATTATTATTTTGAAGAATGTTTAGGATTAATGAAATATTTAAAAGATCTCTCAAGCTTGGGCGTAATGTTTTCCCATTTCTGTCCATTTGTCATTCTATTGAGAATAAGATTCTTTGTTTGAGTTGTATTTACATTCATGTGTTTTCTCATGTGCATTCAACTGTTAAACAAAAAAGAACATATTCAAGGGAATGACACGTAAAACATTATGCACAAGCTAAAGAAAATAAATAAGCTAAAGAAGTCTAATCCTTAAAGAAACTCGGACTTTTTCCAAAGTTCCCTTTCAGCTACACATTGTTTTCCTAAAAGACAAAAAAATGTAGTACATGTAATGCATCTTGAAACTTGATGCAATACTTTCTTGGCTGGTTGGGCTTTCTGTGTCCACAGCTAGCCCACACTGGCAAAACTATAATATTGGAAAATTATGTCAAACTTTGTTTCTGTTTTTTTATAGATTTATTTCATAGGCTTTTCCGACAAGATTTACTTGTAGCAAGTTTGTTCAGAAACTTTCTTCTGGCTGAGCGTGTGATGAGGTCATATAACTGTACTCCAGTCTCCAGCCCACAACTGCCACCAACATACATGCACCATATGTGGTAGGTATAGTTGATAATGTGAAATATATTGCTTGATTATAATGATGATGATGTGATGATGATGATGTGAAGATGATGATGATTATGATGATGGAGATGATGATGTGATGGTGATGATGATTATGGTGATGATGATGATGATTATAATGTGATGATGATTATGGTGATGATGATGATGTGATGATTATAATGTGATGATGATTATGGTGATGATGATGATGATGTGATGATGATTATAATGTGATGATGATTATGGCGATGATGATGATGTGATGATTATAATGTGATGATGGTGATGATGATGATGTGATGATTATAATGTGATGATGATTATGGTGATGATGATGATGTGATGATTATAATGTGATGATGATTATGGTGATGATGATGATGTGATGATTATAATGTGATGATGATTATGGTGATGATGATGATGTGATGATGATTATGGTGATGATGATGATGTGATGATGATTATAATGTGATGATGATTATGATGATGTGATGATGATTATGGTGATGATGTGATGGTGATGATGGTGATGATAATGGTGATGATGGTGGTGGTATTGATAGTGAAGGTGATGATTACAATGGTGATGATGATGTTGGTGATGATGATGATGGTGATGATCATAATGATAATGAAGATGATACTGATAATGGTGGTGATGATGATAGTGATGATGATGGTGGTGGTGGTGATGATGATGTGGTGATGATGTGAAGATGATGATGATGAAGATGATACTGATAGTGGTGATGATGATGATAATGATGATGATGGTGGTGGTGATGATGATAATGATGATGATAATGATGATGATGGTATTTTTGCAGGCAAGCTTGGGATTTGGCAGTGGATCTTTGTTTGTCTCAACTACCAGAAGTCATTGAAAATCCTGCTAACTTTACGGTTAGTAATAAAACAACTAAAATAATATTAAACCATGATAAAACCCAGAGAAACCCCTATATTCAAAAGAGCCACCCAGCAAACTCTACTCCTATGTGATGCTGAGTCCAGAAATCAAACCCAAGAGGTGAGATGGGAGTGTACTTCCCCTACACCACCTTTGATTCATTTCCTTTGCCTTTGTGAGCATATTTATGAAGGCTAATAATATTATCAATGTTATTGATAATTAATAAAGATATAAATATTATCTTCTAGCATAGTCAATTCTTTTCTCAACAACTTCTGGCCTTCCAAGTCTGGCTTGCAATGGGTTCAGAGAGTAGAGACCCCCCTGAACAGCTACCCATAGTGCTTCAAGTGCTTCTGAGTCAGGTTCATCGGCTTAGAGCATTAGATTTGTTAGGACGCTTTTTAGATCTGGGTCCTTGGGCTGTCAACTTGGTAAGTGTTCTGGTTTTTTGAAGGCTTTCGAATACAGTAAAAACCCACGTATAAGACCCTAAAATTAAGAACCTGTTAGGCTAATATTTCATTTTTAAGCACCCTTCACATTAGAACCATTTTAGGCTAAAATCCTTAAACAGGTTCTTATTTTTAAAAAAGAAAAAAAAATAGAATCAATCTTTTCAAAAATATCTTTATAACGCAGTCTGTACACAATAATGCTATAAACACTATAACTGTACATGGTTACTGTAAAAAAATCTAACTTAAAATGAAACTTTATTTTATTTCTTGAACAAAAGTTAAGAACCTAATTAAGAACCTAGTTAGCCTAATTTAACACTAAATACCATTTATATAAGAACCTGTTTAGGCTAACTTGAAAAAATCTAGGTTCTTATACGCGGGTTTTTACTGTAGAGCACTGAAATGTGACATCATCAAATTCCATATCTTGCTTAATTCAATTTTGAAATGCTCATATTTAAAAAACAAACACCGTAATATTGGCTACATTTCTGAACTTTAAGGTTGTTGTGAACAGTAAAAATGGAAATATTGTACACTTTAATCTCCAAAAATCCCCAAAATTTTCTCTTATTTTGCACTGGATCCAATCACATAAGATATTTTTATATTAAATGAGCTACAGGTATATCTCAGCTGTTTTGTGCTCTACCGCTTTGAAATTCCACATCTGTATCCTGTTCTTAAATACAGTTTCTGATAATGCCACCAAAATCTTAAAGCTCTAAAAAAATAATTTTGTGACGTTATTCACTTTGGTACACTATCAATAGCTATTTCAATGTTCTTTTTTCAGGCACTGTCTGTTGGCATTTTTCCATATGTTTTAAAACTTTTACAAAGTTCAGCCAGGGAGCTGCGTCCTCTTCTTGTTTTTATCTGGGCAAAAATCTTAGCAGTTGACAGTGTAAGTACAGTTTTATCAACATGAAGACTATTCTATACTTTCACATCCCCATAATACTTTGCATCTTTGGGGGGTAACCAGAGGGTAAAAACCCACTTATTTTGCTGAAGGCTGATCAGACAATGTTTACAATGCCTTGTTTGGTATCCAAAAATAAAATGAAGAAGTAAAAAACAGAAAAAGATAGAAGCTTGAAGACGTTTAAGGTAAATTTTAAACATTTTTTCGTAAGTCAATACATTTTCTGTAAGACCAAAACTCTTGATGATCTGTACACGCAAAAATAACTTGGAATAAACTGATAATCAGTATTGTAAAGATTAAAGCAGGTACAGTATATATTCAATTAAGAAACCTTTCAATTTGGGACAGTTTTTTGATGTTTACCCCCCCAAAGACGCAAGGTATTATGGGGATGTGAAAGTAGAGAATGGATTTAATTGCATCCTGCAAAACCCTGTTTTATTTTTATTTTTTCATTTTCAGTCTTGTCAGTCAGATCTTGTCAAGGACAGTGGCCATAAGTATTTTCTGTCTGTATTAGCAGACCCGTACATGCCGGTTAGTACCTGTTAATATAAAAATCTTCTTATTTAAGAGTCTAGTCATTCTAGCGTTTTTGCACTAATTGGGACACTATACCCGTGAACACACACTACCACTACATTCAATGTTCTATGCACGTGACGCTTATAAAACCTGGATAAAACCCTGTAGCATAGAGGAGAATAACTTGTCAAACAAATGCAATTCACATATGGTGTGCGCGGGGCTAGAATTTTGCCTCCCTCAGTTTAAAAGCTGTTGTTGTTCATCCTCCGGGTCAGTATCAAGTGGGTTGAAAAACCTGTTCTAAAGGCTTTAAACACTAATTTATTCTCATCAGTGAGTGCGAAAGGATTTAGTAGTTGATTTTGTGGAGGGAGGAAAACAGGAGAACCCAGAGAAAAACCCTCGAAGCACAGGAGAGAACCAACAAACAACTCTACTCACATACTACACAGGAGAGAACCAACAAACAACTCAACTCACAAACAACTCGCTTGGACTCAAACCTGGGTTGCATTGATATGAGGCAAGTGCTCTCACCACTACACCACCCATGCTTTCTGTCCACCATGGAGAGGTGAATCCGATTAGATTTTGATACAGGATTTTTCTTTAATTAGTTACTAAATTCTATTGTTTTATTTTCAGGCTGAACACAGAACAATGGCAGCATTTGTTCTCTCGACAATCATAGATAACTATCGCAGTGGTCAGGTGAGTGAATAGCAATCTATTCTTACTGAAAAAAATACCAAACTCTTACAACAACTAAGCTTCTCCATCATTCTGAGAACCCTTGCAGCAGTATCTTAAAAACCAGCTTCTCCATCATTTCTATACAAGATTACAATACATCTTTACAATACATCTTTATTCACATTTCCTTTTATGTAAATTTGCAGTTTTGATATATATTTTAGATCATTGAAAAGAAAGAAAATACTTATTTGGTCAAATAAATAAAGCTAAATATATAATTTTGGAAAGAAGGAAATGCCTGAAGCCTATGAACTAAGATCTAAGAACTGACGCATATTATTTGAGAACTGGCTGCTCAAACCAATTGGTTTGACCTTATGGAAAGCTCCTTTAGAGTACTTAAGTGTAGTCTACTTTCAATTATTCGAGACCTTTAGATCCAACGAGGAGTACGAAAATGAGTATGAGTGTTTAACTTTTAAAGAGAGGCACTATCTTTTTGTAGTCTTGATCATGTACGTAGATTGAAACTGTAGATTGTAAAATCGACTACGATTTAGTGTTAACCACGAGCACAGGACCAATTTTAAAATTTGTACTCAATCTCATACTTGTTGTCGTATCTAAAGGTCGCTATTAAGTACATTGTCAGGGCACTTTTCATTAAGCCAAACCCATTGGTCTGAGCGGCTAGTTTTAAAGTGGTGTGCATCAGTTTTTAGAACTGGACCAACTTGACCAAAATCGGCCTGACACATACCTTTTGAGAACTTGCTTTTCATACCTATCGGTCCAACTCTGAGAAAAGTGCCCTTAGAGTACACCTGTGTAAAAATACATGAAAACCCTGCGGTGTTGATTCATTTGATTGACTGTAGTCTAACTCGGACTTGTCACAGCTCATGTTCCATTCCCCGCATGTTTCAGTCTGAGTCATTCTTTTTAATATCTTTTTAATAATCATTTGTATCGAATAGGAAGCATGTCTTCAAGGAAATTTAATTGCCATCTGCCTCGAACAACTGACTGACCCCCACCCCCTGCTTCGGCAATGGCTTGCTGTGTGTTTGGCTAAAGTGTGGGAAAATTATGACTCAGCCCGTTGGTGTGGCGTTCGAGACAGTGCACCAGAAAAACTCTACTGTTTGCTGTCTGATCCTTTACCAGAGGTAGGTTAAGTCACAAGGACTATCAGCTTTACATCATCTAGTGCTAGGATTTATTGCAGACTCTATTTATAGTAAGACTATGGTTTCATCATCATTCTCCTTTGCTATGCTGTAACTGCTTTCCTTTTGCCTCTGCATATGAGAGGGTTGTTCAGGGTTCTATCTATAAGTTAGCCGTGCCCTGACTTTGTAGATCAGCCCTGAGGTTGTTTCAGGGTTTGATCTGTGAGTTAGCCATGCCCTGACTTAGATCAGCCCAGAGGTTGTTTCAGGGTTCTATCTCTGAGTTAGCCATGCCCTGACTTAGATCAGCCCAGAGGTTGTTTCAGGGTTCTATCTCTGAGTTAGCCATGCCCTGACTTAGATCAGCACAGAGGTTGTTTCAGGGTTCTTACTCTGAGTTAGCCATGCCCTGACTTAGATCAGCACAGAGGTTGTTTCAGAGTTTGATCTGTGAGTTAGCCGTGCCCTGACTTAGATCAGCCCAGAGGTTGTTTCAGGGTTCTATCTGTGAGTTAGCCATGCCATGACTTAGATCAGCCAGAGGTTGTTTCAGGGTTCTATCATTCTGTGAGTTAGCCATTGAGTTAGAGCATTTGCATTGACGATGTATACCTTTACTTATTAGGTTCGAGCAGCTGCTGTCTATGCACTTGGTACATTCATTGGAAACACGGGTGACAGATCTGACCACGCCAACCAGATAGACTTTGGCGTTGCCATGACATTAACACAGCTAGCCCAAGATGGCAGTCCGCTGGTTCGAAAGGTAACAAAAACTAATGGATTATTTGTGCCATTGTTGCCATTTACCACATTTGCCATATGAATTTTAAAATAACTATTCAATTTTATCTTTACTGCCATTTTCATAAACATGCAAACTTTGTGCCTGCCAGCTGCACACTGAAATGTAATTTTTCGCTTTCATCAATCAAACCTAATCAGTAGGTACCTTTCATATTTTTGACTGACGGCAGCGAAAAAAACAAATTTCAGCGTGCAGCTGACAGCTACCAAGTTCAAATTTTTATGAAAATGGCACCAGAATGAAAATGTTATTCATCGTGGAAAAGTAGTAATGAATGATGATTCATTTGTCTCACGATTGAGGGTTATTCGTAGAGGACTGCAATATTTCGACTGCAAACTGCTAGTCTTCATCAGGTGATAGTGTAGACTGGACAGTGTGCCTTTTTCTTACATATAGTCTTCTTCTTTCTAATCAGGTTTTTAAAATTTTGATCTCACTATATTTTCAGGAACTGGTTGTAGCGTTGCATGGAATTGTAATACAATACGAGACCAATTTTGGTGTTATAGCTTTACAATTCCTAGAAGAAGATATGCAGAAGGAGAACGCTCCTCCAGCAGCTGCCATTACATCTACTGGGTGGATAGTGGTGGGTTCTGGGTCAAGCCCCTCCTCTGGAGGTAGTGTACCACCCTTTCAAGACATTCATCACTTGCAGCAGAGTAGCCCTTCTTCCCGCAAGTCGTCTGCCACTGGGATTAGAACCAGCTTCTCTTCAACTCAATTAAGTGCATGTATGTTTCAGGGGGGGGGGGGGGGGTTAGGGGAGATTTTGAGGATTGCTTTGTTTACTGATAGGGGTGGGGCAGGGTGATTTTAGTACATTGACTGTGTAGAAGACATTTTAAGTTTACTGAAGGGGGGTTGGGGTGGGTTGATTTTATGTTTACTGAAAGGGGTGGGAGGGTGATTTTTAGTACGTTGACTGGGTAGAAGACATTTTAAGTTTACTTATGGGGGTGGGGTGAGTTGATTAAATTTTTACTGATAGGGGTGGGGTGAGTTGATTTTGTGTTTACTGACAAGGTTGGGTTTATGTTATGTTTACTGATAGGAGTGGGGTGGGTTGGTTCTATGCTTACTGATAGGAGTGGGGTGGGTTGGTTCTATGCTTACTGATAGGAGTGGGGTGGGTTGGTTTTGGGATTACTTACAGGGGTGGGTAGATTGATTTTGTGTTTACTGACAGAAATTTCCACAGCCATTCCAAATTTGCTTTAACGCTGTTTTGTTTATCAGGGAAAGAAGCTTCAGCTAACTTCAGCAGCAGTAGTGGAAGCTCCAACAACAGCCAAGATATCAGTGCAGTAAAAGATATGCGCCAAACTCCGTCCACGTCATCATTATCTTCAACGTTTCAGTCCAACGTGTATGCAAATGTTTGGAAGGTAAGCATGTAATATATTGGTGTAAGGCTTGCTTACTTAATGTTGATGTGGATTCATTCCATACTAGTAGAGCATTAATGTTCAATATGCATGACCTGATACGGACCCTTTAGAATACTCTGCAATCTACACCTTTGAAGGTTCAGGTTGTAACTTAATTATTTTTAATGTTATTTTATCATGTTGTAGGCATTATTAAATCTCTCGGTTGATCCTGAAGATGATCTTAATCAATTGGCTAAAAGAATTGTCAATAGTATCACACTAAAGGTATCTCTCCTATTCCTTCTCCTACATTTTCTCCTTCTCCTTCTTGTTATCCATCTCCTTGCTCGTTCTCTTGCTCATTCTCATTCTCCTCCGCCACCACCTCCTCTTCCTCCTTCTCCTCTACCACCACCTCCTTCTCCTCCTCCTCCTCCACTACCTCCTCCTTCTCCTTCTCCTCCTCCACCGCCAACTTCTCCTCGTCCTCCACCACCACCTCCTCCTCCTCCTCCTCCACCACCACCTTCTCCTCATCCTCCTCCTCCTCCTTCACCACCACCACCACCTCCTCCTCCTCCACCTCCACCTTCTCCTCCACCACCACCACCACCTCCTCCACCTCCACCTTCTCCTCCTCCTCCTCCACCACCACCTCCTCCTTCTCCTCCACCACCACCTTCTCCTCCTCCTCCTCCTCCTCCACCTCCTCCTCCTCCTCCTCCTCCTCCACCACCTCCTTCTCCTCCTCCTCCTCCTTTTCCTTCTCCTCCTCCTCCTCCTTTTCCTTCTCCTTCTCCTCCTTCTTTTCCTCCTTCTTCTCTTTCTTTCATCTCCTCCACCTTGTTTTCTTTTCTCTCTTCTTTTTCCCATCCACTTTTGTGTTACAGTAATATACTCTTTTTCTTTAGGCTACCATAAACACCAGACCACAGCAAGTAACAGGATCCACAACAACAGGATCATCATCAGTCCCCTCATCACCAAGTAAATTCAGTAACTCTTACCTACACCACCCCCTTGAGTAAGTATTTGTACTCTCATCAGCCTTATTTAGGGTCTAGAAAGTAGGTTCCGGATCCCAAATCCCCCATGCTGTAATATTTTGCCGTCTTTTTTTGCATTCATTATATTCAAACATATTCAAAGGCATTTACATTTTTATTTTATTCGTTAAAGTTTCACGTTTTTCCCGAAAATCAGAAAGCAAAATCCCACATCCTGGACATTGAATTCAGCAATTCCTAAGTCACAGCCTATGCCATTATCCGGAATCATGTTAGATTTTTGTTGGTTCTCCCCTGTGCTTTGAGGGGTTTTCTCTGGGTGTTCAGGACTCCCTCTGCAAGAATTGACTTCTAAATTCTAATTTGATCTAGTAAAGGGCATGGATAGAGTAGTTTTCATCCATGCCCTTTACTAGATCAGCTTTATGAATCTAGTTGCATTTTCAAATTGTATATATTAGCAGCATACAAGTCACAGAATGCTGTATGTACAACATACGGTAGAGACAAGTAGGAGGTCATCAACTAAACTTTCATTGTAATGTTCTTTTCATTAGTCAAAGCTCACCACCATCACAGTACAGGAGCCAAAGTTCATTAGCCAATACTCCGGTGGCCAGACCAGGAGATCCAATCAAATCTAACCTGGTCAACTCCGCTTTATACCCTCACTCGTATCAGTTCCATGTCAAGAGAAGAACATTCGACAAAGGACCAGAGGTAGGAGTACTATAGTACTATGTACTCTTTAATAAATGAGCAGGAGTGTTTTGGGTATAAAACCAGAGGTGAAGCCAAGTGGTTATAGACCCGATTAATCACGATCTGCGAGTTTATTAAACGGCTTAAAAAACTCATGATGTAAGTTCTCATATTGTACCAAATTCTTTACGAAATGAACCAAGTTTGATAGAGAAATCCAAGTTAAAGTTTATGCAAATGAAGACTAATCTATATCAGATATAAAATCACCTTCATGGTCATGATTTGTATTGTGTTTCCTTCATGAATTATTAATGAGTCTTAAAGGTTTATAAAAGGTTTCTTTTCCTTAAGCTTGGGTCAATCTTCTGGATCAGTCTGTAAATCTTGAGATAGTAGTTTTGGGGCTGAAATTTATCTCATCCATACCATTGAATAGACCTTTTCTGAGATAGTAAATTATTATGATGCATTGTGGTCTAGCTTGGGTACAAACATCTTTTGTCCATTGTGTAGTTCTAAAAATTATCCATACCCCCCTCACGGAGGAATTTTTTAAAGACACCCCCTACCCCAAGAAATTCCAATTTTCTTCCATACAAACTCTGTAATTTTTGTTCTTTCTCTGACCCCCCTACTCTTGGGAAATTCTAAATTCCTCTGTGGGGTGGGTATGGATGATTTCTGGAACTACACATTATGCCTCATATGGTGTTGTTTGTACCAAAGCTGGATCACAATGCAATCTGTTAATCAAACTCAGAAAAGGCCCATGCTTTGCACTGCCATACTGCACTTCAGCATTACATCTGGATTTTTGACTAGTAGATCAGACAGACTATAATTAAAATATATCAGTTTGTAAGGATCAAGAGAAACCACAATTGTTCATGCGCAAATACATTTTAGTAAAACTCATGATGTTGTACATTGTCAGGTTGTTCGGCAAGAGACAGATGAAGACTCAGATGACGAGACTACATCAACCAAACCAAACCCCATCAAGACGGAATTCGCAGAATGGTGTGCTAGCTACTTTGCGCAGTCTGTTATGAAGGTAAAATTCAAATTGACAATGGCCGACTTGCTATTGAACAGGTTGCAAACTACTTTTCCATAACATATGGTACTGCATAATGTTTTTGTTATTTCTAGTTTAACCAATTTGTTTTATTAGTTTAACCAGTTATTCTAGTTTAACCAGTTGTTTCTTGTTTGACCAGTTATTCTAGCTTAACCAGTTGTTTCTTGTTTGACCAGTTATTCTAGTTTAACCAGTTGTTTGTTGTTTCACCAGTTATTCTAGTTTAACCAGTTCTTTTAATTAGTTTAACAAGTTATTCTGGTTCACTCAGTTATTCTAGTTTAACCAGTTATTCTTGACTAGTTCACCAAACTATTCCAGCTTAACCAGTTATTCTAGTTCAACCAGTTTTTCTTTTCTTCCATGGTAGCCTCCAGAGGAGCATGATCCCCAAAGTCAGCTTCACTTGGAAAGAGAATGGAGATTTGAAAGAAACTCACGAGTGAGAAGAGAAGCTGTTAAACAACAAACCAGAGCTGGTAAAATATTTATTCAATTTTGTAAAATGCAACTGTGTTTTTTTATTAAAGGCTTATTTCAATTCTAAAATCTATTAAGCTTTAGCTGTTGTATCACAGCTTGAGACAATTACAATAAAGCTAGGCTCCAGCCAGGTGAAAGCCCAAAGATTGAATGAGAATAAGAATTTAGGAGGTTGAAAACTCAGTAAAAATAATAAAGAAATTGTTTCAAGGTTGATGATTAAACAAATCTAACCAAATGAAGTTAAACCCAACCTACGAACACCTATTAAGGGATTTGAAGAATTTAGTAGTTGATTTTTACGGAGGGAGGAAAACCAGAGAACATGGAGAAAAACCCTTGAAGCACAGGAAAGAACCAACAAACAACTCTACTCACATACGACATCGAGATCGGCAGGACTTGACCCCAGGCTGCATTGGTGAGAGGTGACGTATTAGCAGCACACACCACCCGTGCTTCCCAGGGGTAGCCTCATTTCAATGCACTACTTCGACTTTTACATCTCAATTTTTACTTATTATTTTTTCTCAGCCTCAGGCAAAATAGATGACCAGATTTTCATCAATAAAAACCAATACGCTCCTGGTGTCTTACGCTTTCATCCATATGAACCTCACCTGGTGGTTGCTGACAGGGGTGGAGTAAGGTTGGTTTTAGTATAATAATGATGAGGATGACAATGATGATGATCATCATGATAATGATGATGATGATAATGATGATGATGATAATTTGTTAACTTAAATTGTGCAGTTAATTGTGATATTTTAGGAGAAAGAATTCTCATCTTTTTTTCTTCTAACTTTTCAGTGTATGGAATTGGGAGAAAGGAATGCTATTAAACTACTTTGTAAACAATAACCGCAAGCAGTCAAGAATAACCAGCATGGAGTTCCTCAATGCACATGATCTGACGCTTCTACTGACAGGAACAGGTAGAGTACCTATCATGGCACCTATATGAAAACCTATTAGGACACCTATAAGAAAATATAATAGAGCACCTATAAAGGCATCTAAAAGTGCACCTATAAGAGCACCTTCAAGGGCACCTATAAGAGCAGCTATAAGAGCACCTATGGTAGCACCTATAAGGGCACTAAAAGGGGCTCCTGTAAAGGCACCTATTAGAGCACCTATTAGAGTGCCTATAAGGGCACCTATAGGCACCCACTTACCTCCATGTGTATCTGATTAAATTATTTTGTATTTCTAGACGATGGTTCAGTGCGTGTATACAGACACCATGGCAGAGAAAACGGACAGAAGAAAGTAGAAATGGTGACTGCATGGCAAGCACTCTCTGGAATGTTACCATCCACTAGAGGTGAGTGCTGCAATCTTTTCCAAAATAACATATGTGCAGATCCATAAAACTTGTTGAAGATTAAATTTGCTTAAGGGAGGGTTCCTGTTTGCACTCTCATCTTGAACCCAACTAGTAGTTGCTTTATCCCTCTTAGTAATAATAATCACCATCATTATCACTGTCATGAGCACCATCATGATGATGATCATCATCATCCACACCAGCATCATCATCTTCAACATTATCATCATCGTCACCACCGTCACCATCATCGTCACCACCATCTACATCATCACCACCATTACCATCATCATCATCATCCACATCATTATCATCATCACCATCATCACCATTACCATCATCATCACCATGATGATCATCATCATCACCACCATCATCATCATCGCCATCATCATCATCATCAACATTATCATCACCATCATCATTATCATCATCATCATTGTGATTATCATCATCATTATCATCATCATCATCATCATCATCATTATCACCATCATCATAATTTAAACTGCAGAATGTATCAGTTAACAACTGGTGTTAACACAGCTGAAATCTAAATAAAAACTACTAAAATATTAACTTTAATTTGTGTTGTTTCTATGGTTACAAGGGAGTGGTTCAGGTCTGGTAGTGAACTGGGAACAAGAGACAGGTATTTTGCTGGCATCAGGTGATGTTAGGTTTATCAGGGTCTGGGATACACAGAGAGAAATGAAAATGCAGGTACATCAAATTTGAGGATTGTTATATGAGACTGAAATAATATGGTAAAAGGAGAGAAGGACAAAGAATAGAAGGAGACAGAGAAAGGAGGGAGGGAGTAGAGATGGGAGGAAGAGAAGGAGGGAGGCAGAGAGTAGTAGGGACAGAAGGAGAAAGGAAGGATGGAAAGAAGGGAGGATAGGAAAGAATAGAGGGAGGGAGGCAGGGAGGGAGTAGAGATGGGAGGAAGAGAAGGACAGGCAGAGAGTAGTAGGGACATAAGGAACAAGGATGGATGGAAAGAAGGGAGGAAAGAAAAGAATAGAGGGAGGGAGGGAGGCAGGGAGTAGAGATGGGAGGAAGAGAAGGAGGGAGGCAGAGATTAGTAGGGACAGAAGGAAGAAGGATGGATGGAAAGAAGGGAGGATAGGAAAGAACAGAGGCAGGGAGGGAGACAGGGAGGAAGTAGCAATGGGAGGAAGTGAAGGAGGTGAGGAAGAGATTAGTAGGGTTGAGGGTAGAAAGAAAGGATAGAGAGGAGAAAAGGAAAGGAAGGGAAGAAGAGGAAGTGAAGAAGGAAGTAAGGAATTTAAAGTGCACATGAACCCTTCAACAATACATTCAGTACTGATTCTACATGAAGTAAATAGTTGAATGGTAAAATATTTCTTGATTTGAGTGATGCATTTCTAAGTTATGAGGGTTTATACTTCCAATATGCTAATGAGTGTGACGTCTATTAAGGCTTAATTAAATATACAAAATCGAACTGGTTCATAGATACAGTATTTAAAAAGCATCATTATTTTACTCATGGTTTACATGAAAGCTATTTTGAATTTTTATTTTCAAAATGGCCAGCATTTAGTATTACTAGTTACAACAAAAACACTCAAATACCTTACCTGACGTCACCATCATTAACATATTGGAAGTATAAACCTTCATAACTTAGAGACGCATCACTCAAATCAAGAAATATTTTCCCAATCAACTATTTACTTCATGTAGAACCAGTACTGAAAGTATTGTCGAAGGGTTCATTTGCACTTTAAGGAAATGAAATAAAGTGAAGGAGAATGAGGGAAAAAAGGAAGGAAAAAGTAATATTCCTTCTCATTTTAATTGATGATATGATATTCCCACAAGTAAAATATTTTTAAAATTTCTTTTTAGGATATACCGACAGGAGCCGATAGCTGTGTTACAAGTCTGGCCTGTGATTCAGTAGGAAGATCATTATTGATAGCTGGGTGTGGCGATGGATCCGTCAGATTATACGATAGAAGACTGCCGCCATCAGATAGGTAAAAACCTTGGGGAAAATACTGAATCATCCTGAAACTCCAGTCCTATGATGACCCTTGACAACTAGTGTGTTCTTAGGGGGTTAGGGTGGGGATATTTTTTGTACCAAGTGACTGAATGTTGACTGTGTCTAGTCATGTGATGGCCCTCAGGGAGCACAGTGGATGGGTTACTAATGTGTTCTTAGGCAGGGTAGGGTGGGGATATCTCTTGTACCAGGTGACTGAATCTTGCCTGTTTGGTTTCTAGTCATGTGATGGCCCTCAGGGAGCACAGTGGATGGGTCACTAATGTGTTCTTAGGCAGGGTAGGGTGGGGATATCTCTTGTACCAGGTGACTGAATCTTGTCTCTTCTGTGTCTAGTCGTGTGATGGCCCTCAGGGAGCACAGTGGATGGGTCACTAATGTGTTCTTAGGCAGGGTAGGGTGGGGATATCTCTTGTACCAGGTGACTGAATCTTGCCTGTTTGGTTTCTAGTCATGTGATGGCCCTCAGGGAGCACAGTGGATGGGTCACTAATGTGTTCTTAGGCAGGGTAGGGTGGGGATATCTCTTGTACCAGGTGACTGAATCTTGTCTCTTCTGTGTCTAGTCGTGTGATGGCCCTCAGGGAGCACAGTGGATGGGTCACTAATGTGTTCTTAGGCAGGGTAGGGTGGGGATATCTCTTGTTCCAGGCGATTGAATCTTGTCTCTTCTGTGTCTAGTCGTGTGATGGCCCTGAGGGAGCACAGTGGATGGGTTACTAGTGTGTTCCTACAGAAAGGCGGTGATGGAAATATCATTAGTGGCAGGTAGGAAATTCAGTCTGAGAAACTTACTATGAGAACAAAAAGAAAGAATAAAAAACCACAGTGTTGGATGTTATAACGTAATGCAAAATAGTTTAAATTCAAGTCAACTAACACGGAATATTTGACGGTTAACTGCACAGACAATTGCAATGACCAAAAGCCTGAATCAAACTGTGAAATACTCCTTATATGTTAGTTATATCATAGTTATATATTAGTTCTATAATATTTATATATAATCTACATATCATTTCATATATTGTGGGGTCCCACCTGACAGGCGCATTTAGCCACACTGGAAAATGTTCGATATATTAAATCAAGTATTATTATCATTATTAAATAGAAGTCGCATATTAGATTTTGAAATGAAAATCTTAAGGAAAAGTATGTATTAATGATAAATTGTAAGATTATGGAAAAATCATGTCTAAAGCCTCAAAAATGAAATCTATCTAATCTTCAAAAAATGCTTTATTGATTTAAATACTCGAATGCTAACAATGCATTTTGTATGTAGTGTTGCTGGTGATGTACGGTTCTGGGATCCCCGCTTCTCAGAATCAGTTAAACGTTTCGAGACTTTGTCGAATATGACATCCTTTGAAGTTCACCACCAGGCCAAGGTCATAGCAAGGTCAGTCAGAAATATGTCGACAAGGGCGTGGTCGGTAGGGATCCTTACCCCAACCTCTTTTTCTTCCTTCCTCCACCTTTCTCTGACAGTAATTAGGGAACAGGAGCAGGCGTAGCTCAGTTAGTACGCAGCCTTCTGAGCAAGAGGTCCAAGGTTTGATCCTCAGTGTCTCCACATCTGTTTCAACTTCTCTCTAATCCGCGTAGCTTCAGCTTTGAATACTCTTAAAACAGAGCACTGATGGAGAGAGGGGGTAAAGTGCACACCGTCGGCTTCCATTGATAGAAGTTGAATTTAAACTGAAGGAACTACCGATTTAAATATAGGTACATTGTAGTTTACCTTTTTTACCTCAATGGAGACCATAGTATTTATGAAAAATCAACAAGGACATAAAAGAAATCAAAATAAGAGTGTTCAATTCCTAGCTATGCACTACCTAATGATAAGCACTGAACACAAGGTTGAGTGCAGAATCATGTCATTTCCCAAAGTATCATTTTCTTGTTAATTGGTTGCACATGAGAAGGCACATGAATATGGATACAGCTCAAACAACGGATCTTATTCTCAAGAGAATGACATGTTCACCCAAGCTTCATAAAAGTGACTATCATAGATCTTTCCACCTTGGGCTTGATGTTTTCCCATTTCAGACCACATGTCATTCCCTTGAGTATCATTTCTTTGTCTAATGGTTGCGCATGAGAAGACACATGAATATGGATACAACTCAAACAAAGAATCTTACTCTCAAGAGAATGACACATGGTCTGAAATAGGAAAATGTTATTTCTAGATTGTCTATATGACTCAGACTGTGATATTGTTTTCAGTGGATCAGCCAATCAGATGATAAGAATCTATGATTTGGAAGGGAGTTCACGTAGTACTATCAGATATCATGACGGCTTTATGGGTCAAAGGATTGGTCCTGTCAGTTGCATGGCCTTTCATCCTCATAGGGTATGTATAGAGGTTTTGGACCATTATGTGCCCTGCATTCCATAATACTGCTTGGGCTGCCTGTGTTTAGATATCAGGACAATAAAACCCATTTGCTTTTAGGAATTGGATTCTTTCTCATGTAAAATGATTGTATTATTCACCATTTTCAGCCTAACAGCATGGACTATAGCCCATGGTTTTGGTCAATTTGGACCATTTGCATTATTTATGAAGGATGCAAAATAGGTCATTTTGGGCATTTTTGAGGCAAAAAGCATGGACTATAGCATGGCTGCTGTCACACGATGGTGCAAAGCTTCTATAGATGAAATAGAAAATGTTCCCTTGTTTTATTAGAGTAGCATATACATTATTAATATTAACACAATCACCTAGGACGACATGGGTAGGGATTTTTGTCTTTTGTTCAAGGGTTATTCTATCTTAGCCTCGGACATAGTTTTGGACCCCCCTAAAATTGTTATTCAATTTTAAGACTTTCTTATGACCCTCCCCACTGATTTATAACAAGTGCAAAGTAAGGGGGGATAGATCACTTTGCTTCCCAAGCAGGAAGGGTGGGTGCTTATCATTTTGACACAACAAGTAATTAAGGGAAAATTTGAGAACCCAGAGAAAAAACCCATCCATATTTTTCTTTCTTTCAAATTTTGACTATTGTTCTATCTACAGGTTCACCTTGCTGCAGGAAGCACGGACTCTTTTATTTCCATTTACTCGACTGAGAAGAAAAGATGATACCTACGCAGTATGAATAGACCCCTTGCTGTCCATGGGAATGCAGCTCAATTTGGAGGGCAACACAATAGTTTTCCAATTCTTAGGAGATTAAAATTATTTTCTTTTGACCTCCAAATTGAGCTGCTTTGACATCACATGCATCACATAATTTGACGTCTATATGCACCACTGAGCTATGGGGGTTGGTGCAGGGGATGGGTGGGAAGGGGAGGAGTGGGTGGGATTATGATATTTTATATGGATGTATAGATTATATTCTCTGAGACCATGTTCTAACTTAGTTTCTGAGGTGGGTGCTCAAAAGTACAATTGTTACAAAAAATAATTTTGAAGTACCTACCTGTGGTTAGATGGCAAAAACAATAAAATCCCTTTGCTCTTGGGAATTGAATTCTTTCTCCTGTAAAACGATTTGTTATACCCACCATCTAACATGGCTGCCGTCACTTGATGCTGCAAAAAAAACCTCTGTCGTTCAAGCTGAACATTCTTTACATTACAGTTGACTTTTACAAATGATTTGCCTTTAAATTAGGTTAAGCCTGTGTCTATGACTCTTCAGTCATTAAACACAGCTGTATTTACTGAATGAGAAAAGAGAGTGTAGTAATTATGAGAGGTCAAGTGTAAGCCAATTGCTGGGTTTAATATCGAGCGAAAGGACTGTGAGGCGACCAGACAATTGCTGACGAGCCTACATGAAATGAATATCTCATTATGTACATTATGATGCCTTCGACCTCTCGAAATGCAACATAACTTAATGAATGAACAAAATATAACTGGGAAATAGAGATATTCTGTCGTCTTACAAAATGAAACTCAGCAAAGCCTCTGTTCTCATAACAGCAATAAATAATTCGAACAACTTCCTAATAGCTCCTGCCACCATAAAAATAAACTCCTTAGAAAAAAATCCTGCCCAACCCCACCCCTGCCAGTACATAAATTTATCAATAACTTTCAAAATCAGTAGGGTAAAATAAATGTTTTACTTTTGAATATTTTTAACGTACTGTAATGACGATATTTGTTTATGTTGTCATAACGAATGTCATTACACTAAAATTGGTTACTTGTAAATATAAAGTCAAACTGTAAACATTTTACATCTATTAATAAATCAATAA
This sequence comes from Actinia tenebrosa, assembly GCF_029948245.1. Taxonomy (NCBI): domain Eukaryota; kingdom Metazoa; phylum Cnidaria; class Anthozoa; order Actiniaria; family Actiniidae; genus Actinia; species Actinia tenebrosa. Next base: position 5,515,312 of record NW_028292577.1, on the reverse strand, counting down.
ATTATTAATTATAAAGTGGTAAAAGGAGTTTCTAATCAATTAGTTAGTGATGATCACACCTTTTGAAAAGATATGCATTGTTTATGAGGGATGCAAAATAGGCCATTTTTGGCCATTTTTAAGCAAAAATCATGGACTATATATAGCTCATGGTTTTGATCGATTTTGGGCCATTTTTACACCTTTTGAAAAGATATGCATTGTTTATGAGGTATGCAAAATAGGCCATTTTTGGCCATTTTTAAGCAAAAAGCATGGACTATAGCCCATGGTTTTGATCGATTTTGGGCCATTTTTACACCTTTTGAAAAGATATGCATTGTTTATGACTGATGCATAATAGGTCATTTTTGGCCATTTTTGAGCAAAAAGCATGGACTATAGCCCATGGTTTTCATCAATTTTGGGCCATTTTCACACCTTTTGAATAGATATGTATTATCCATGATGGATGCATAATAGGTCATTTTTGGCCATTTTTAAGCAAAAAGCATGGACTATAGCCCATATAAATTATGGTGTAGATGAAGGCTCACTCAAGTGGTTCCGTTCTTATTTACTGACGAGGTCTCAGCTGTGCAGTGTTAACGGAAGTCTGTCTGAGCCTTGTACTGTGAGCTGCGGTGTACCACAAGGCAGTAATTTAGGCCCACTTTTATTTCTCCTGTATATTAATGACTTACCAAATTGTTTGGCGCAAGCCATAACAAGAATGTTTGCTGATGATACCAGCATCAGCGTTCATGGTAAAAATGTAGGAGACTTGGAACCAAGCATCAACACTGAAGTCACTAATATACATCGGTGGTTGTTAGCAAATAAGCTAAGCTTGAATGTAGCGAAAACGGAATTTATGATTATTGGGTCCCGCCAAAAGTTCACAGCGCAATGCGATTCCACTATTAATATTGCGATTAATGGAGCTAGCGTTAAACAAGTTGATCACACCAAATCTTTGGGTGTCACTATCGATAAAAACCTTAATTGGTCAGAACATGTTAACAACATTTCGAAGAAAATCTCTTCAAGTATAGGGGCTCTAAAACGTGTTCGCCCATTTATTTCGACCGATAGTGCCATCCAAATCTACGAAGCCTTAATTCTACCCAAACTGGACTATTGTAGTGCAGTTTGGGATGGATTAAGTGATAAACTATGTGTTCAACTACAAAAGCGTCAAAATCGAGCGGCTAGAGTTATCACAAGATCTAACTATGACATAAGATCTAGCCATCTCCTTGACCAATTAAACTGGGATACACTTGCAGTTCGTCGTAAAAAACAAAAAGCCCTACTAATGTTTAAGACGATGCAGGGACGTACACCAGTTTACTTACAAAACCTTTTCTCCGACTACCATACTAAATACAACCTTCGAAATCATGATCATAAACTGTCAATACCTAAGCCACACACTGAATATCTAAAACGATCATTCAGCTATAGTGGGGCAAAATTGTGGAATGACCTACCGTTAAATATAAAAGAGGTCAAGTCAGTACGAAAATTTAAAACGGAAATTGATAGTTTGTACAGTAAGAAAAGTTGTAACTAAGGGCTCCACGGCAAACATGTAAAACAGTAACTAGCTTTTTAATCGTAAATCTTTACTTTTAAATATTTTTAGGCAATCGACTGATGTTTTTACCGTGGCAAAATAAAGAAGCTTCCTTCCTTCCTTCCTTCCTTCCTTCCCATGGTTTTGATCGATTTTGGGCCATTTTCACAACTTTTGAAAAGATATGTATTATCCATGACGGATGCAAAATAGGTCATTTTTGGCTATTTTAAAGGAAAAAGCATGGACTATAGCCCATGGTTTTGATCGATTTTGGGCCATTTTTACACCTTTTGAAAAGATATGTATTATCCATGACGGATGCAAAATAGGTCATTTTTGGCCATTTTTAAGCAAAAAGCATGGACTATAGCCCATGGTTTTGATCGATTTTGGGCCATTTTCACACCTTTTGAAAAGATATGCATTGTTTATGACCGATGCATAATAGGTCATTTTTGGCCATTTTTTAACAAAAAGCATGGACTATAGCCCATGGTTTTCATCAATTTTGGGCCATTTTCACACCTTTTGAATAGATATGTATTATCCATGACGGATGCATAATAGGTCATTTTTGGGCGAAAAGCATGGACTATAGCCCATGGTTTTGATCGATTTTGGGCCATTTTCACACCTTTTGAAAAGATATGCATTATTTATGATGGATGCAAAATAGGCCATTTTTGGCTATTTTAAAGCAAAAAGCATGGACTATAGCCTATGGTTTTGATCGATTTTGGGCCATTTTCACACCTTTTGAAAAGATATGCATTATTTATGATGGATGCAAAATAGGCCATTTTTGGCCATATTAAAGCAAAAAGCATGGACTATAGCTTATAGTTTTGATCGATTTTGGGCCATTTTCACACCTTTTGAAAAGATATGCATTATTTATGATGGATGCAAAATAGGCCATTTTTGGCCATTTTTGAGCAAAAAGCATGGACTATAGCCCATGGTTTTGATCGATTTTGGGCCATTTTCACACCTTTTGAAAAGATATGCATTATTTATAATGGATACAAAATAGGCCATTTTTAGCTTTTTTTGGGCAAAAAGCATGGACTATAGCCCATGGTTTTGATCGATTTTGGGCAATTTTCACAACTTTTGAAAAGATATGCATTATTTATGATGGATGCAAAATAGGCCATATTTGGGCAAAAAGCATGGACTATAGCCCATGGTTTTGATCGATTTTGGGCCATTTTCACAACTTTTGAAAAGATATGCATTATTTATGATGGATGCAAAATAGGCCATATTTGGGCAAAAAGCATGGACTATAGCCCATGGTTTTGATCGATTTTGGGCCATTTTTACACCTTTTGAAAAGATATGTATTATCCATGACGGATGCAAAATAGGTCATTTTTGGCCATTTTTAAGCAAAAAGCATGGACTATAGCCCATGGTTTTGATCGATTTTGGGCCATTTTCACACCTTTTGAAAAGATATGCATTGTTTATGACCGATGCATAATAGGTCATTTTTGGCCATTTTTTATCAAAAAGCATGGACTATAGCCCATGGTTTTCATCAATTTTGGGCCATTTTCACACCTTTTGAATAGATATGTATTATCCATGACGGATGCATAATAGGTCATTTTTGGGCGAAAAGCATGGACTATAGCCCATGGTTTTGATCGATTTTGGGCCATTTTCACACCTTTTGAAAAGATATGCATTATTTATGATGGATGCAAAATAGGCCATTTTTGGCTATTTTAAAGCAAAAAGCATGGACTATAGCTTATGGTTTTGATCGATTTTGGGCCATTTTCACACCTTTTGAAAAGATATGCATTATTTATGATGGCTGCAAAATAGGCCATTTTTGGCCATATTAAAGCAAAAAGCATGGACTATAGCTTATAGTTTTGATCGATTTTGGGCCATTTTCACACCTTTTGAAAAGATATGCATTATTTATGATGGATGCAAAATAGGCCATTTTTGGCCATTTTTGAGCGAAAAGCATGGACTATAGCCCATGGTTTTGATCGATTTTGGGCCATTTTCACACCTTTTGAAAAGATATGCATTATTTATAATGGATACAAAATAGGCCATTTTTAGCTTTTTTTGGGCAAAAAGCATGGACTATAGCCCATGGTTTTGATCGATTTTGGGCAATTTTCACAACTTTTGAAAAGATATGCATTATTTATGATGGATGCAAAATAGGCCATATTTGGGCAAAAAGCATGGACTATAGCCCATGGTTTTGATCGATTTTGGGCCATTTTCACAACTTTTGAAAAGATATGCATTATTTATGATGGATGCAAAATAGGCCATATTTGGACAAAAAGCATGGACTATAGCCCATGGTTTTGATCGATTTTGGGCAATTTTCACACCTTTTGAAAAGATATGCATTATTTATGAGCGATGCAAAATAGGCCATTTTTGGCCATTTTTAAGAAAAGAGCATGGACTATAGCCCATGGTTTTGATCGATTTGAAGCCATTTTTACACCTTTTGAAAAGATATGCATTGTTTATGACTGATGCATAATAGGTCATTTTTGTCCATTTTAAAGGAAAAAGCATGGACTATAACCCATGGTTTTGATCGATTTTGGGCCATTTTCACACCTTTTGAAAAGATATGTATTATCCACGACGGATGCAAAATAGGTCATTTTTGGCCATTTTTAAGCAAAAAGCATGTACAATAGCCCATGGTTTTGATCGATTTTGGGCCATTTTCACACCTTTTGAAAAGATATGCATTATTTATGATGCATGCAAAATAGGCCATATTTGGACAAAAAGCATGGACTATAGCCCATGGTTTTGATCGATTTTGGGCCATTTTCACACCTTTTGAAAAGATATGCATTATTTATGAGCGATGCAAAATAGGCCATTTTTGGCCATTTTTAAGAAAAGAGCATGGACTATAGCCCATGGTTTTGATCGATTTGAAGCCATTTTTACACCTTTTGAAAAGATATGCATTGTTTATGACTGATGCATAATAGGTCATTTTTGTCCATTTTAAAGGAAAAAGCATGGACTATAACCCATGGTTTTGATCGATTTTGGGCCATTTTCACACTTTTTGAAAAGATATGCATTATTTATGATGGATGCAAAATAGGCCAATTTTGGCTATTTTAAAGCAAAAAGCATGGACTATAGCCTATGGTTTTGATCGATTTTGGGCCATTTTCACACCTTTTGAAAAGATATGTATTATCCATGACGGATGCAAAATAGGTCATTTTTGGCCATTTTTGGGCAAAAAGCATGGACTATAGCCCATGGTTTTGATCTATTTTGGGCCATTTTTACACCTTTTGAATAGGTATGTATAATCCATGACGGATGGAAAAGAGGTCAATTTTGGCCATTTTTGGGCAAAAAGCATGGACTATAGCCCATGGTTTTGATCGATTTTGGGCCATTTTCACACCTTTTGAAAAGATATGCATCATTTATGATGGATGCAAAATAGGCCGTTTTTGGCTATTTTAAAGGAAAAAGCATGGACTATAGGCCATGGTTTTGATCGCTTTTGGGCCATTTTCACACCTTTTGAAAAGATATGCATTGTTTATGACCGATGCTTAATAAGTCATTTTTGGCTATTTTAAAGGAAAAAGCATGGACTATAGCGAATGGTTTTGATCTATTTTGGGCCATTTTTACACCTTTTGAAAAGATATGCATTATTTATGATGGATGCAAAATAGGCCATATTTGGAAAAAAAGCATGGACTATAGCCCATGGTTTTGATCGATTTTGGGCCATTTTCACACCTTTTGAAAAGATATGCATTATTTATAATGGATACAAAATAGGCCATTTTTAGCTTTTTTTGGGCAAAAAGCATGGACTATAGCCCATGGTTTTGATCGATTTTGGGCAATTTTCACAACTTTTGAAAAGATATGCATTATTTATGATGGATGCAAAATAGGCCATATTTGGGCAAAAAGCATGGACTATAGCCCATGGTTTTGATCGATTTTGGGCCATTTTCACAACTTTTGAAAAGATATGCATTATTTATGATGGATGCAAAATAGGCCATATTTGGACAAAAAGCATGGACTATAGCCCATGGTTTTGATCGATTTTGGGCCATTTTTACACCTTTTGAAAAGATATGTATTATCCATGACGGATGCAAAATAGGTCATTTTTGGCCATTTTTAAGCAAAAAGCATGGACTATAGCCCATGGTTTTGATCGATTTTGGGCCATTTTCACACCTTTTGAAAAGATATGCATTGTTTATGACCGATGCATAATAGGTCATTTTTGGCCATTTTTTAACAAAAAGCATGGACTATAGCCCATGGTTTTCATCAATTTTGGGCCATTTTCACACCTTTTGAATAGATATGTATTATCCATGACGGATGCATAATAGGTCATTTTTGGGCGAAAAGCATGGACTATAGCCCATGGTTTTGATCGATTTTGGGCCATTTTCACACCTTTTGAAAAGATATGCATTATTTATGATGGATGTAAAATAGGCCATTTTTGGCTATTTTAAAGCAAAAAGCATGGACTATAGCTTATGGTTTTGATCGATTTTGGGCCATTTTCACACCTTTTGAAAAGATATGCATTATTTATGATGGATGCAAAATAGGCCATTTTTGGCCATATTAAAGCAAAAAGCATGGACTATAGCTTATAGTTTTGATCGATTTTGGGCCATTTTCACACCTTTTGAAAAGATATGCATTATTTATGATGGATGCAAAATAGGCCATTTTTGGGCATTTTTGAGCGAAAAGCATGGACTATAGCCCATGGTTTTGATCGATTTTGGGCCATTTTCACACCTTTTGAAAAGATATGCATTATTTATAATGGATGCAAAATAGGCCATTTTTAGCTTTTTTTGGGCAAAAAGCATGGACTATAGCCCATGGTTTTGATCGATTTTGGGCAATTTTCACAACTTTTGAAAAGATATGCATTATTTATGATGGATGCAAAATAGGCCATATTTGGGCAAAAAGAATGGACTATAGCCCATGGTTTTGATCGATTTTGGGCCATTTTCACAACTTTTGAAAAGATATGCATTATTTATGATGGATGCAAAATAGGCCATATTTGGACAAAAAGCATGGACTATAGCCCATGGTTTTGATCGATTTTGGGCAATTTTCACACCTTTTGAAAAGATATGCATTATTTATGAGCGATGCAAAATAGGCCATTTTTGGCCATTTTTAAGAAAAGAGCATGGACTATAGCCCATGGTTTTGATCGATTTGAAGCCATTTTTACACCTTTTGAAAAGATATGCATTGTTTATGACTGATGCATAATAGGTCATTTTTGTCCATTTTAAAGGAAAAAGCATGGACTATAACCCATGGTTTTGATCGATTTTGGGCCATTTTCACACCTTTTGAAAAGATATGTATTATCCACGACGGATGCAAAATAGGTCATTTTTGGCCATTTTTAAGCAAAAAGCATGTACAATAGCCCATGGTTTTGATCGATTTTGGGCCATTTTCACCCCTTTTGAAAAGATATGCATTATTTATGATGCATGCAAAATAGGCCATATTTGGACAAAAAGCATGGACTATAGCCCATGGTTTTGATCGATTTTGGGCCATTTTCACACCTTTTGAAAAGATATGCATTATTTATGAGCGATGCAAAATAGGCCATTTTTGGCCATTTTTAAGAAAAGAGCATGGACTATAGCCCATGGTTTTGATCGATTTGAAGCCATTTTTACACCTTTTGAAAAGATATGCATTGTTTATGACTGATGCATAATAGGTCATTTTTGTCCATTTTAAAGGAAAAAGCATGGACTATAACCCATGTTTTTGATCGATTTTGGGCCATTTTCACACCTTTTGAAAAGATATGTATTATCCACGACGGATGCAAAATAGGTCATTTTTGGCCATTTTTAAGCAAAAAGCATGTACAATAGCCCATGGTTATGATCGATTTTGGGCCATTTTCACACCTTTTGAAAAGATATGCATTATTTATGATGGATGCAAAATAGGCCATATTTGGACAAAAAGCATGGACTATAGCCCATGGTTTTGATCGATTTTGGGCAATTTTCACACCTTTTGAAAAGATATGCATTATTTATGAGCGATGCAAAATAGGCCATTTTTGGCCATTTTTAAGAAAAGAGCATGGACTATAGCCCATGGTTTTGATCGATTTGAAGCCATTTTTACACCTTTTGAAAAGATATGCATTGTTTATGACTGATGCATAATAGGTCATTTTTGTCCATTTTAAAGGAAAAAGCATGGACTATAACCCATGGTTTTGATCGATTTTGGGCCATTTTCACACCTTTTGAAAAGATATGTATTATCCACGACGGATGCAAAATAGGTCATTTTTGGCCATTTTTAAGCAAAAAGCATGTACAATAGCCCATGGTTTTGATCGATTTTGGGCCATTTTCACACCTTTTGAAAAGATATGCATTATTTATGATGCATGCAAAATAGGCCATATTTGGACAAAAAGCATGGACTATAGCCCATGGTTTTGATCGATTTTGGGCCATTTTCACACCTTTTGAAAAGATATGCATTATTTATGAGCGATGCAAAATAGGCCATTTTTGGCCATTTTTAAGAAAAGAGCATGGACTATAGCCCATGGTTTTTATCGATTTGAAGCCATTTTTACACCTTTTGAAAAGATATGCATTGTTTATGACTGATGCATAATAGGTCATTTTTGTCCATTTTAAAGGAAAAAGCATGGACTATAACCCATGGTTTTGATCGATTTTGGGCCATTTTCACACCTTTTGAAAAGATATGTATTATCCACGACGGATGCAAAATAGGTCATTTTTGGCCATTTTTAAGCAAAAAGCATGTACAATAGCCCATGGTTATGATCGATTTTGGGCCATTTTCACACCTTTTGAAAAGATATGCATTATTTATGATGGATGCAAAATAGGCCATATTTGGACAAAAAGCATGGACTATAGCCCATGGTTTTGATCGATTTTGGGCAATTTTCACACCTTTTGAAAAGATATGCATTATTTATGAGCGATGCAAAATAGGCCATTTTTGGCCATTTTTAAGAAAAGAGCATGGACTATAGCCCATGGTTTTGATCGATTTGAAGCCATTTTTACACCTTTTGAAAAGATATGCATTGTTTATGACCGATGCATAATAGGTCATTTTTGGCTATTTTAAAGCAAAAAGCATGGACTATAGCCTATGGTTTTGATCGATTTTGGGCCATTTTCACACCTTTTGAAATGATATGCATTATTTATGACTGATGCATAATAGGTCATTTTTGTCCATTTTAAAGGAAAAAGCATGGACTATAACCCATGGTTTTGATCGATTTTGGGCCATTTTCACACCTTTTGAAAAGATATGTATTATCCACGACGGATGCAAAATAGGTCATTTTTGGCCATTTTTAAGCAAAAAGCATGTACAATAGCCCATGGTTATGATCGATTTTGGGCCATTTTCACACCTTTTGAAAAGATATGCATTATTTATGATGGATGCAAAATAGGCCATATTTGGACAAAAAGCATGGACTATAGCCCATGGTTTTGATCGATTTTGGGCAATTTTCACACCTTTTGAAAAGATATGCATTATTTATGAGCGATGCAAAATAGGCCATTTTTGGCCATTTTTAAGAAAAGAGCATGGACTATAGCCCATGGTTTTGATCGATTTGAAGCCATTTTTACACCTTTTGAAAAGATATGCATTGTTTATGACCGATGCATAATAGGTCATTTTTGGCTATTTTAAAGCAAAAAGCATGGACTATAGCCTATGGTTTTGATCGATTTTGGGCCATTTTCACACCTTTTGAAATGATATGCATTATTTATGACTGATGCATAATAGGTCATTTTTGTCCATTTTAAAGGAAAAAGCATGGACTATAACCCATGGTTTTGATCGATTTTGGGCCATTTTCACACCTTTTGAAAAGATATGTATTATCCACGACGGATGCAAAATAGGTCATTTTTGGCCATTTTTAAGCAAAAAGCATGTACAATAGCCCATGGTTTTGATCGATTTTGGGCCATTTTCACACCTTTTGAAAAGATATGCATTATTTATGATGCATGCAAAATAGGCCATATTTGGACAAAAAGCATGGACTATAGCCCATGGTTTTGATCGATTTTGGGCAATTTTCACACCTTTTGAAAAGATATGCATTATTTATGAGCGATGCAAAATAGGCCATTTTTGGCCATTTTTAAGAAAAGAGCATGGACTATAGCCCATGGTTTTGATCGATTTGAAGCCATTTTTACACCTTTTGAAAAGATATGCATTGTTTATGACCGATGCATAATAGGTCATTTTTGGCTATTTTAAAGCAAAAAGCATGGACTATAGCCTATGGTTTTGATCGATTTTGAGCCATTTTCACACCTTTTGAAAAGATATGCATTATTTATGAGGGATTCAAAATAGGCCATTTTTGGCCATTTTTGGGCAAAAAGCATGGACTATAGCCCATGGTTTTGATCGATTTTGGGCCATTTTCACACCTTTTGAAAAGATATGCATTATTTATGAGCGATGCAAAATAGGCCATTTTTGGCCATTTTTAAGAAAAGAGCATGGACTATAGCCCATGGTTTTGATCGATTTGAAGCCATTTTTACACCTTTTGAAAAGATATGCATTGTTTATGACCGATGCATAATAGGTCATTTTTGGCTATTTTAAAGCAAAAAGCATGGACTATAGCCTATGGTTTTGATCGATTTTGAGCCATTTTCACACCTTTTGAAAAGATATGCATTATTTATGAGGGATTCAAAATAGGCCATTTTTGGCCATTTTTGGGCAAAAAGCATGGACTATAGCCCATGGTTTTGATCGATTTTGGGCCATTTTCACACCTTTTGAAAAGATATGCATTATTTATGATGGATGCAAAATAGGCCATATTTGGACAAAAAGCATGGACTATAGCCCATGGTTTTGATCGATTTTGGGCAATTTTCACACCTTTTGAAAAGATATGCATTATTTATGAGCGATGCAAAATAGGCCATTTTTGGCCATTTTTAAGAAAAGAGCATGGACTATAGCCCATGGTTTTGATCGATTTGAAGCCATTTTTACACCTTTTGAAAAGATATGCATTGTTTATGACCGATGCATAATAGGTCATTTTTGGCTATTTTAAAACAAAAAGCATGGACTATAGCCTATGGTTTTGATCGATTTTGGGCCATTTTCACACCTTTTGAAATGATATGCATTATTTATGACTGATGCATAATAGGTCATTTTTGTCCATTTTAAAGCAAAAAGCATGGACTATACCCCATGGTTTTGATCGATTTTGGGCCATTTTCACACCTTTTGAAAAGATATGTATTATCCACGACGGATGCAAAATAGGTCATTTTTGGCCATTTTTAAGCAAAAAGCATGTACAATAGCCCATGGTTATGATCGATTTTGGGCCATTTTCACACCTTTTGAAAAGATATGCATTATTTATGATGGATGCAAAATAGGCCATATTTGGACAAAAAGCATGGACTATAGCCCATGGTTTTGATCGATTTTGGGCAATTTTCACACCTTTTGAAAAGATATGCATTATTTATGAGCGATGCAAAATAGGCCATTTTTGGCCATTTTTAAGAAAAGAGCATGGACTATAGCCCATGGTTTTGATCGATTTGAAGCCATTTTTACACCTTTTGAAAAGATATGCATTGTTTATGACCGATGCATAATAGGTCATTTTTGGCTATTTTAAAGCAAAAAGCATGGACTATAGCCTATGGTTTTGATCGATTTTGGGCCATTTTCACACCTTTTGAAATGATATGCATTATTTATGACTGATGCATAATAGGTCATTTTTGTCCATTTTAAAGGAAAAAGCATGGACTATAACCCATGGTTTTGATCGATTTTGGGCCATTTTCACACCTTTTGAAAAGATATGTATTATCCACGACGGATGCAAAATAGGTCATTTTTGGCCATTTTTAAGCAAAAAGCATGTACAATAGCCCATGGTTTTGATCGATTTTGGGCCATTTTCACACCTTTTGAAAAGATATGCATTATTTATGATGCATGCAAAATAGGCCATATTTGGACAAAAAGCATGGACTATAGCCCATGGTTTTGATCGATTTTGGGCAATTTTCACACCTTTTGAAAAGATATGCATTATTTATGAGCGATGCAAAATAGGCCATTTTTGGCCATTTTTAAGAAAAGAGCATGGACTATAGCCCATGGTTTTGATCGATTTGAAGCCATTTTTACACCTTTTGAAAAGATATGCATTGTTTATGACCGATGCATAATAGGTCATTTTTGGCTATTTTAAAGCAAAAAGCATGGACTATAGCCTATGGTTTTGATCGATTTTGAGCCATTTTCACACCTTTTGAAAAGATATGCATTATTTATGAGGGATTCAAAATAGGCCATTTTTGGCCATTTTTGGGCAAAAAGCATGGACTATAGCCCATGGTTTTGATCGATTTTGGGCCATTTTCACACCTTTTGAAAAGATATGCATTATTTATGAGCGATGCAAAATAGGCCATTTTTGGCCATTTTTAAGAAAAGAGCATGGACTATAGCCCATGGTTTTGATCGATTTGAAGCCATTTTTACACCTTTTGAAAAGATATGCATTGTTTATGACCGATGCATAATAGGTCATTTTTGGCTATTTTAAAGCAAAAAGCATGGACTATAGCCTATGGTTTTGATCGATTTTGAGCCATTTTCACACCTTTTGAAAAGATATGCATTATTTATGAGGGATTCAAAATAGGCCATTTTTGGCCATTTTTGGGCAAAAAGCATGGACTATAGCCCATGGTTTTGATCGATTTTGGGCCATTTTCACACCTTTTGAAAAGATATGCATTATTTATGATGGATGCAAAATAGGCCATATTTGGACAAAAAGCATGGACTATAGCCCATGGTTTTGATCGATTTTGGGCAATTTTCACACCTTTTGAAAAGATATGCATTATTTATGAGCGATGCAAAATAGGCCATTTTTGGCCATTTTTAAGAAAAGAGCATGGACTATAGCCCATGGTTTTGATCGATTTGAAGCCATTTTTACACCTTTTGAAAAGATATGCATTGTTTATGACCGATGCATAATAGGTCATTTTTGGCTATTTTAAAACAAAAAGCATGGACTATAGCCTATGGTTTTGATCGATTTTGGGCCATTTTCACACCTTTTGAAATGATATGCATTATTTATGACTGATGCATAATAGGTCATTTTTGTCCATTTTAAAGGAAAAAGCATGGACTATAACCCATGGTTTTGATCGATTTTGGGCCATTTTCACACCTTTTGAAAGATATGTATTATCCACGACGGATGCAAAATAGGTCATTTTTGGCCATTTTTAAGCAAAAAGCATGTACAATAGCCCATGGTTTTGATCGATTTTGGGCCATTTTCACACCTTTTGAAAAGATATGCATTATTTATGATGCATGCAAAATAGGCCATATTTGGACAAAAAGCATGGACTATAGCCCATGGTTTTGATCGATTTTGGGCCATTTTCACACCTTTTGAAAAGATATGCATTATTTATGAGCGATGCAAAATAGGCCATTTTTGGCCATTTTTAAGAAAAGAGCATGGACTATAGCCCATGGTTTTGATCGATTTGAAGCCATTTTTACACCTTTTGAAAAGATATGCATTGTTTATGACCGATGCATAATAGGTCATTTTTGGCTATTTTAAAGCAAAAAGCATGGACTATAGCCTATGGTTTTGATCGATTTTGAGCCATTTTCACACCTTTTGAAAAGATATGCATTATTTATGAGGGATTCAAAATAGGCCATTTTTGGCCATTTTTGGGCAAAAAGCATGGACTATAGCCCATGGTTTTGATCGATTTTGGGCCATTTTCACACCTTTTGAAAAGATATGCATTATTTATGATGGATGCAAAATAGGCCATATTTGGACAAAAAGCATGGACTATAGCCCATGGTTTTTGATCGATTTTGGGCAATTTTCACACCTTTTGAAAAGATATGCATTATTATGAGCGATGCAAAATAGGCCATTTTTGGCCATTTTTAAGAAAAGAGCATGGACTATAGCCCATGGTTTTGATCGATTTGAAGCCATTTTTACACCTTTGAAAAGATATGCATTGTTTATGACCGATGCATAATAGGTCATTTTTGGCTATTTTAAAACAAAAAGCATGGACTATAGCCTATGGTTTTGATCGATTTTGGGCCATTTTCACACCTTTTGAAAAGATATGCATTATTTATGACTGATGCATAATAGGACATTTTTGTCCATTTTTAAGGAAAAAGCATGGACTATAACCCATGGTTTTGATCGATTTTGGGCCATTTTCACACCTTTTGAAAAGATATGTATTATCCACGACGGATGCAAAATAGGTCATTTTTGGCCATTTTTAAGCAAAAGCATGTACAATAGCCCATGGTTTTGATCGATTTTGGGCCATTTTTATACCTTTTGAAAAGATATGCATTATTTTTGATTGATGCAAAATAGGCCATATTTGGACAAAAAGCATGGACTATAGCCCATGGTTTTGATCGATTTTGGGCAATTTTCACACCTTTTGAAAAGATATGCATTATTTATGAGCGATGCAAAATAGGCCATTTTTGGCCATTTTTAAGAAAAGAGCATGGACTATAGCCCATGGTTTTGATCGATTTGAAGCCATTTTTACACCTTTTGAAAAGATATGCATTGTTTATGACCGATGCATAATAGGTCATTTTTGGCTATTTTAAAGCAAAAAGCATGGACTATAGCCTATGGTTTTGATCGATTTTGAGCCATTTTCACACCTTTTGAAAAGATATGCATTATTTATGAGGGATTCAAAATAGGCCATTTTTGGCCATTTTTGGGCAAAAAGCATGGACTATAGCCCATGGTTTTGATCGATTTTGGGCCATTTTCACACCTTTTGAAAAGATATGCATTATTATGAGCGATGCAAAATAGGCCATTTTGGCCATTTTTAAGAAAAGAGCATGGACTATAGCCCATGGTTTTGATCGATTTGAAGCCATTTTACACCTTTTGAAAAGATATGCATTGTTTATGACCGATGCATAATAGGTCATTTTTGGCTATTTTAAAGCAAAAAGCATGGACTATAGCCTATGGTTTTGATCGATTTTGAGCCATTTTCACACCTTTTGAAAAGATATGCATTATTTATGAGGATTCAAAATAGGCCATTTTTGGCCATTTTTGGGCAAAAAGCATGGACTATAGCCCATGGTTTTGATCGATTTTGGGCCATTTTCACACCTTTTGAAAAGATATGCATTATTTATGAGCGATGCAAAATAGGCCATTTTTGGGCATTTTTAAGAAAAGAGCATGGACTATAGCCCATGGTTTTGATCGATTTGAAGCCATTTTTACACCTTTTGAAAAGATATGCATTGTTTATGACCGATGCATAATAGGTCATTTTTGGCTATTTTAAAGCAAAAAGCATGGACTATAGCCTATGGTTTTGATCGATTTTGGGCCATTTTCACACTTTTTGAAAAGATATGCATTATTTATGATGGATGCAAAATAGGCCATTTTTGGCTATTTTAAAGCAAAAAGCATGGACTATAGCCTATGGTTTTGATCGATTTTGGGCCATTTTCACACCTTTTGAAATGATATGCATTATTTATGACTGATGCATAATAGGTCATTTTTGTCCATTTTAAAGGAAAAAGCATGGACTATAACCCATGGTTTTGATCGATTTTGGGCCATTTTCACACCTTTTGAAAGATATGTATTATCCACGACGGATGCAAAATAGGTCATTTTTGGCCATTTTTAAGCAAAAAGCATGTACAATAGCCCATGGTTTTGATCGATTTTGGGCCATTTTCACACCTTTTGAAAAGATATGCATTATTTATGATGCATGCAAAATAGGCCATATTTGGACAAAAAGCATGGACTATAGCCCATGGTTTTGATCGATTTTGGGCAATTTTCACACCTTTAGAAAAGATATGCATTATTATGAGCGATGCAAAATAGGCCATTTTTGGCCATTTTTAAGAAAAGAGCATGGACTATAGCCCATGGTTTTGATCGATTTGAAGCCATTTTTACACCTTTTGAAAAGATATGCATTGTTTATGACCGATGCATAATAGGTCATTTTTGGCTATTTTAAAGCAAAAAGCATGGACTATAGCCTATGGTTTTGATCGATTTTGAGCCATTTTCACACCTTTTGAAAAGATATGCATTATTTATGAGGGATTCAAAATAGGCCATTTTTGGCCATTTTTGGGCAAAAAGCATGGACTATAGCCCATGGTTTTGATCGATTTTGGGCCATTTTCACACCTTTTGAAAAGATATGCATTATTTATGAGCGATGCAAAATAGGCCATTTTTGGCCATTTTTAAGAAAAGAGCATGGACTATAGCCCATGGTTTTGATCGATTTTAAGCCATTTTTACACCTTTTGAAAAGATATGCATTGTTTATGACCGATGCATAATAGGTCATTTTTGGCTATTTTAAAGCAAAAAGCATGGACTATAGCCTATGGTTTTGATCGATTTTGAGCCATTTTCACACCTTTTGAAAAGATATGCATTATTTATGAGGGATTCAAAATAGGCCATTTTTGGCCATTTTTAAGAAAAGAGCATGGACTATAGCCCATGGTTTTGATCGATTTTGGGCCATTTTCACACCTTTTGAAAAGATATGTATTATCCATGACGGATGCAAAATAGGTCATTTTTGGCCTTTTCGGGGCAAAAAGCATAGACTATAGCCCATGGTTTTGATCTATTTTGGGCCATTTTTACACCATTTGAATAGATATGTATAATCCATGACGGATGGAAAAGAGGTCAATTTTGGCAATTTTTGGGCAAAAAGCATGGACTATAGCCCATGGTTTTGATCGATTTTGGGCCATTTTCACACCTTTTGAAAAGATATGCATTATTTATGAGCGATGCAAATAGGCCATTTTTGGGCATTTTTAAGAAAAGAGCATGGACTATAGCCCATGGTTTTGATCGATTTGAAGCCATTTTTACACCTTTTGAAAAGATATGCATTGTTTATGACCGATGCATAATAGGTCATTTTTGGCTATTTTAAAGCAAAAAGCATGGACTATAGCCTATGGTTTTGATCGATTTTGGGCCATTTTCACACTTTTTGAAAAGATATGCATTATTTATGATGGATGCAAAATAGGCCATTTTTGGCTATTTTAAAGCAAAAAGCATGGACTATAGCCTATGGTTTTGATCGATTTTGGGCCATTTTCACACCTTTTGAAAAGATATGTATTATCCATGACGGATGCAAAATAGATCATTTTTGGCCATTTTTGGGCAAAAAGCATGGACTATAGCCCATGGTTTTGATCTATTTTGGGCCATTTTTACACCTTTTGAATAGGTATGTATAATCCATGACGGATGGAAAAGAGGTCAATTTTGGCCATTTTTGGGCAAAAAGCATGGACTATAGGCCATGGTTTTGATCGATTTTGGGCCATTTTCACACCTTTTGAAAAGATATGCATTATTTATGATGGATGCAAAATAGGCCATATTTGGGCAAAAAGCATGGACTATAGCCCATGGTTTTGATCGATTTTGGGCAATTTTCACAACTTTTGAAAAGATATGCATTATTTATGATGGATGCAAAATAGGCCATATTTGGGTAAAAAGCATGGACTATAGCCCATGGTTTTGATCGCTTTTGGGCCATTTTCACACCTTTTGAAAAGATATGCATTGTTTATGACCGATGCTTAAAAAGTCATTTTTGGCTATTTTAAAGGAAAAAGCATGGACTATAGCGAATGGTTTTGATCTATTTTGGGCCATTTTTACACCTTTTGAAAAGATATGCATTATTTATGATGGATGCAAAATAGGCCATTTTTGGGCAAAAAGCATGGACTATAGCCCATGGTTTTGATCGATTTTGGGCCATTTTCACACCTTTTGAAAAGATATGTATTATCCACGACGGATGCAAAATAGGTCTATTTTGGCCATTTTTAAGCAAAAAGCATGTACAATAGCCCATGGTTTTGATTGATTTTGGGCCATTTTCACACCTTTTGAAAAGATATGCATTATTTATGATGGATGCAAAATAGGCCATATTTGGACAAAAAGCATGGACTATAGCCCATGGTTTTGATCGATTTTGGGCCATTTTCACACCTTTTGAAAAGATATGCATTATTTATGAGCGATGCAAAATAGGCCATTTTTAGCCATTTTTAAGAAAAGAGCATGGACTATAGCCCATGGTTTTAATCGATTTGAAGCCATTTTTACACCTTTTGAAAAGATATGCATTGTTTATGACCGATGCATAATAGGTAATTTTTGGCTATTTTAAAGCAAAAAGCATGGACTATAGCCTATGGTTTTGATCGATTTTGGGCCATTTTCACACTTTTTGAAAAGATATGCATTATTTATGATGGATGCAAAATAGGCCATTTTTGGCTATTTTAAAGCAAAAAGCATGGACTATAGCCTATGGTTTTGATCGATTTTGGGCCATTTTCACACTTTTTGAAAAGATATGTATTATCCATGACGGATGCAAAATAGGTCATTTTTGGCCATTTTTGGGCAAAAAGCATGGACTATAGCCCATGGTTTTGATCTATTTTGGGCCATTTTTACACCTTTTGAATAGGTATGTATAATCCATGACGGATGGAAAAGAGGTCAATTTTGGCCATTTTTGGGCAAAAAGCATGGACTATACCCCATGGTTTTGATCGATTTTGGGCCATTTTCACACCTTTTGAAAAGATATGCATCATTTATGATGGATGCAAAATAGGCCGTTTTTGGCTATTTTAAAGGAAAAAGCATGGACTATAGCCCATGGTTTTGATCGATTTTGGGCCATTTTCACACCTTTTGAAAAGATATGCATCATTTATGATGGATGCAAAATAGGCCGTTTTTGGCTATTTTAAAGGAAAAAGCATGGACTATAGCGAATGGTTTTGATCTATTTTGGGCCATTTTTACACCTTTTGAAAAGATATGCATTGTTTATGACCGATGCATAATAGGTCATTTTTGGCTATTTTAAAGCAAAAAGCATGAACTACTATAGCCTATGGTTTTGATCGATTTTGGGACATTTTCACACCTTTTGAAAAGATATGCATTATTTATGATGGATGCAAAATAGGACATTTTTGGCTATTTTAAAGCAAAAAGCATGGACTATAGCCTATGGTTTTGATAGATTTTGGGCCATTTTCACACCTTTTGAAAAGATATGCATTATTTATGATGGATTCAAAATAGGCCATTTTTGGGCAAAAAGCATGGACTATAGCCCATGGTTTTGATCTATTTTGGGCCATTTTCACACCTTTTGAAAAGATATGTATTATCCATGACGGATGCTAAATAGGTCATTTTTGGCTATTTTTGGGCAAAAAGCATGGACTATAGCCCATGGTTTTGATCGATTTTGGGCCATTTTCACACCTTTTGAAAAGATATGCATTATTTATGATGGATGCAAAATAGGACATATTTGGGCAAAAAGCATGGACTATAGCCCATGGTTTTGATGTATTTTGGGCCATTTTCACACCTTTTGAAAAGATATGTATTATCCATGACGGATGCAAAATAGGTCATTTTTGGCCATTTTTAAGCAAAAAGCATGGACTATAGCCCATGGTTTTGATCGATTTTGGGCCATTTTTACACCTTTTGAAAAGATATGCATTGTTTATGACCGATGCATTATAGGTCATTTTTGGCTATTTTAAAGCAAAAACCATGGACTATAGCCTATGGTTTTGATCGATTTTGGGCCATTTTCACACCTTTTGAAAAGATATGCATTATTTATGATGGATTCAAAATAGGACATATTTGGCCATTTTTAAGTAAAAAGCATGGACTATAGCCCATGGTTTTGATCGATTTGAAGCCATTTTCACACCTTTTGAAAAGATATGCATTGTTTATGACTAATGCATAATAGGTCATTTTCGTCCATTTTAAAGGAAAAAGCATGGACTATAACCCATGGTTTTGATCGATTTTGGGCCATTTTCACACCTTTTGAAAAGATATGTATTATCCACGACGGATGCAAAATAGGTCATTTTTGGCCATTTTTGGGCAAATAGCATGGACTATAGCCCATGGTTTTGATCTATTTTGGGCCATTTTCATACCTTTTGAAAAGATATGTATTATCCATGACGGATGCAAAATAGGTCATTTTTGGTAATTTTTGGGCAAAAAGCATGGACTATAGCCCATGGTTTTGATCGATTTGGGTCCATTTTCACACCTTTTGAAAAGATATGCATTATTTATGATGGATGCAAAATAGGACATATTTGGGCAAAAAGCATGGACTATAGCCCATGGTTTTGATGTATTTTGGGCCATTTTCACACCTTTTGAAAGATAGTATTATCCATGACGATGCAAAATAGGTTCATTTTTGGCCATTTTTAAGCAAAAAGACATGACTATAGCCCATGGTTTTGATCGAATTTTGGGCCATTTTTACACCTTTTGAAAAGATATGCATTGTTATGACCGATGCTTATAGGTCATTTTTGGCTATTTTAAAGCAAAAACCATGGACTATAGCCTATGGTTTTGATCGATTTTCGGCCATTTTTCACACCTTTGAAACGATATGCATTATTTATGATGGATGGCAAAATAGGAATATTTGGCCATTTTTAAGTAAAAAGCATGGACTATAGCCCATGGTTTTGATCGATTTGAAGCCATTTTCACACCTTTTGAAAAGATATGCATTGTTTATGACTGATGCATAATAGGTCATTTTTGTCCATTTTAAAGGAAAAAGCATGGACTATAACCATGGTTTTGATCGATTTTGGGCCATTTTCACACCTTTTGAAAAGATATGTATTATCCACGACGGATGCAAAATAGGTCATTTTGGCCATTGTAAGCAAAAAGCAAGTAACAATAGCCCATGGTTTG